>NC_089532.1:20087383-20387383 GCF_963924715.1 Thunnus thynnus | reverse complement strand
ATCTCACATGACTGTCACATGACTGCCTCCCATCATGGAGCGCTTTGCTTTAGAAAGATGTTTTTAAGCATTTAATTTCACATCAAATCTTTTTCTGTCAGTGCAAAGCTGTTCTGATGAGATGTTAGCTGGATTCATGTTTTCTAATTATTTCGGGTCTCCTATTGTCATTCTTAAATTTGTTATGTGTTTGTCTTCTAATTCCTGAAAGCAGGACTTGAAGTTGTGCAGTGTTTTTACTGTTTCTACTCTTTACTCTTACTTTTGTGAATGAAACTTGCCCACAAACGGGGCAGAACACAGAACCTTATATGGCAATTTTAGGGGAGTGGATTATGCTAATGATCACTTCTCACAAACGTGCATTCTTCAGGCTGAAACGAGCAATTTATGACAAGTTCAGGCAGTTCAGAGAGTTTGTTGAAACCCACATAGGATTTTCTTATTTTAAAAAAAACGTTCATGCATGAGGCCAATGTTTTTCTCAGAGCCTAACCAGGTGTCATTCATCAGGCCCTGTGCTGACCCAGTTAATGCACAGGTGGCTGGGGATATGAATGAGGGAGTGACATGAAAAATACATGTGGCGAGGACTTCCGGCGCACCTCCAACATGTCAGCAGCATAGAAAGGGAGGTCAGCGACATTGGGATACAAAAGCCCTGTATACTCAATAGTTTAAAAAGTGTTGGACATAGTAGAATGTTGGGAGAAAGGGTGTCAACTGTGACAAGAGGAAAACCAAGGAAACTGGCTAAAAAAGTGGACTCTAACATCGAGACAGTAAACAAACTAAGTTAACGGGAGAGCTTGTCGTGTTAGCAGGAGAGCCAGCCATGCTAGCTGTACCTGTTCCAGACTCTACCAGTGGAGGTAACAGACTTCAAAATGTTTTCAAGACTTGGCAAGGAAAGAGACCGATGACCAGGTACAGAAGTTTCCAGATACCCAAAATTAAGGGAGGGTCAGCTCTCCCTTGTTTAAAGAGCTATAGTCAAGCTGCACAAATAAAAATTGAATCTGTGCAATCCCTCCTACTCAACGAGATGGAAAGAAATTGAAGGTAGTACAACAGATGGTGTTCCTATACAGGCTATAACAGGTGATAATGAGCTGAGAAAACACCTCAGAGAGATGAATCCATGGTTGGACCTATCTCTTAAGATCTGGTTCAAAATAATTACAATGAATAGCCTGAAAGCACATAGTACGGTCTTATGATGGATTGTATATGACTCTGAGTTTACACCAAATAGAACAGACCAGAGGTTTAAAACCTGGGAAAGGAGACCCACGATATACTGGGATCTCTTAAAGAAGAAGGAAATCAAAAACTTTCAAGAATTAAAGGATAAATATGGCTTAACCAATCATGACTTTTATAGATGTTTGCAACTGAGATATTATTTAGAACAAACAATATGAAGGGAGAATCTAGATGGGTTGGAGTTAGAAATGATTAAAATGTTTACCTCGGCATATGAATCAGATTCGAGTAGGTAGTTTATCTCAAATATATATAGGAGTGGAACATTTAAAAGGAAATGATATATTATGTATGAAAGAGAAGTTGGAGAAATAGAGTTAATATTATCAGTGGACGAATGTGAAGAGATTATTGAGCAACAGTGGAAAACAACTTTCTCCTTATCTTGGAGAGAATATGGATGGAAAAATATTACAAGATTTTTTATAACACCAGCACAGAAAAAAAAAATCAAGATAGAAGGTGTTGGAGATTATGTAGAGCAAATAAAGCTGTTCACTTCCATGTCTTCTGGGATTGCCCCTCTATTAGCCTTTACTGGCAGGAGCTAAAGAAATGTATGGAGAAAACATTGAGGGTAGAATTTCCACTTACATTTGAGGTATTATACTTGGGGAAAACGAACATAGGACTTACAAGATTTGGAGACAGACATATGTTCAGGACAATGTTGAAACTAGAAAATATATAAGAGGCAACATAATGTTTGGACATGTGAATATTTATGTCAATAAAAAGAGAATTAAAAAAAAAAGTGGTCATATAATACTCTTTGCGGTAACCCTCCTCATAGCCTGAGGATGTTGTGAATATGACAAACCCCTCTAGACAGGCCTCAGTCCATCAAAAATGCTTACGTCTCATACAACTGCTGAAAATCATTCAGACACACTGTGGCTGCTTTATTCCCCAGAGTGGTACGACTAGCTGAGATGTGGATCGATGCACCGCACTGTAATGTAGTGGGTTGTGAGGTTTTCCTGTGTGAGAAATCCTTGTGAATACTGTGGGCGATATCACCTTGAACAACTGCAGCTGTGTTTAGCAATAGGCTCGGTGGTTACATAACGCACGCATACACACCATTTACACAAACCACAAACAAAACGTAACGGCAAATGAGATCAGAGAGAGCAGATAAACTAGGGGAGCCATTATCCCAGCAGCAAGCAGAAACAGATATGCCAGGAATACAGACACACTATTAAATTAACTCAGGATTTGATTTGTCTGATAGACTTGGATATTTCCTCTTGGATACATTTAATGTCACAGTGGTTTAGCAGTTTTTACATTACGCAGTACCACATACTACTACCACTGACATCATACAGTATGTTAAAGTAATGTATGTGTGTTGGCTTGGTTTGTTTTGGATGTTGGACTTTGATGTAAAACAGCATCTAGGTATTTTAATGTATTGCTGATGAACTCTAAATGTTGAATTTGTTGTTGCGTCTGGCAGGTAAACAGGCTGTTCAGATGTATTGAATAGGAGAAATATTAGAGATGTCTTGATGAAGAGGTGAATACGGGTAAAACGCCATCTTACTTTAAAGGAGCACTCCGCTTATTCTTCATGTCAAAGTCAATTTACTGTTCACAGGAAGCACTACACAGCCTGTGAAGACAGTTCTGTCCTCTGTGGCTCTGAAGGAGCTTTAACAAGTCTGAGAAATTATAAAAATGACATCACTTGAGTATCTCAGCTTAGGCTTGGAGACTAGAAATTTATAACAGAAAGCCTAGCAAGGAGCTGGAACACCAGGCAGGGACGGTGTAACTCAAGATATTATCAAGTGGCATTATGGGAGGTGTAGGATCCAGGCTTTTGGAGCTTGACCTATGCTGGGGTTTAAGAGTCAGGATGTCTGAGTCAGTTTTAACTCCTCTTTTTAAGAAATGGCAATGTGTAGAGCCACCATGACATAGACATTCATGGTCACGGGGACAAATGCAAATGTCTTTGACTTTTCCACCAGCATGAGGTTGACATTTGTGGTTTTGAGTGAAATGTCTCAACAACGATTGGATGCCATGACATTTATGCCCCCCTCATGATGAATTGTTATAACTTTGGTGATCCTTTAACTCTCCTCTCATGCCATCTAGTCAAACTTACAATACTATACAAAGTCTCCCTCCACTCAAAAAAATGTTTTTCTTATTCCTTCAGTTGGATGTTACAGTTGCAGGCTTTTTTATGAAGTGTTTTATGTGTGTTTATGTGGCTTATTTTGGTTGGATTGTGTTTGTTTGAGTTTAAAACACCATTAACCAACCAAGTTAAAGACATTTCACATCAAAACACATAGATTTTTTTAGTTTTGTCAGCATTGTTTAGCCAGGACAAGTAAATAATCAAAATTTCATAACAGCAAAGTGAAAGCATCCCCAATCATACAATGATCATTTGAGTTTTTTACTACATAGATGTGATAATGATAATGAATAAATAATAATGATGTGTTAAATTAACAAAAACCCCCACAAATATCACACATTTACTATACAGATGCAGATAAGATGGGAGTGAGACTTATTTTTGACAAAGTTGAGATGTGGATTGTGTAAAACCAGCAAGATGTTTCCCATATCTTGATGCTCTGTGTACAAACTGTATTTTCTGAAATACAAAAATTATTTAAAATTAAGAAAAAGGTTCCAATCTTTTTAAAAAATTTCTCTGTCCCTCCAAGTATGATAAACTGAACAGTGAGCGGGCCCCATGGCGTTTGTAATGTGTATCATTAAGTGATGACAAACTGCTCAGAGTACATCAGTCCAACACAACAAGACAGGTGAGACGTGTCTCCTTATTTAGCCAAAGTCATTGGAGAGCAATGATAAGGCCGGCTGGTGAATGACTAGAATGAATAGTTAGCAGTCGCTGCAACCTCATTACAAGGACAAACTGCATACAGCAGGAGGCTGATATCTCTGGCACAGCCCCACTTTACTGTTTCCAATTTGAATGGAGAAGGGAATAATGCTTAATGCCTTCCCCTGCGTGGATATTGGCTTGTATGGGACAGCGACCCGTGAAATGAATATTTTTGTGAGATGAGATTTGTTACACACAAAGAGAACGGCCTGCTTTTCCAACCGACCGAGAAACACCCGACACAGAAGAGTAGCTGTGTTGTATGTTCAGGACTTGGAGAGCTCAGAGAATGATAATGCCTGAGAAAAAAGAAGGGGAGAAATAGAAAAGAGATGAGGAAAGAGGGCAGGATAAAGAAGATGAAGAGGATTGGAAGGATGACAGAAGATAGATGTGGCAAGGATAAAGATATTTTGAAACAAGGCTTACATAGGACTACTTGGAGAATTTGAAAGTGTACGCTTAAATTTTTAATTTGATTGAAAATATTAGACTCTCGGCACTGAGAAACTACATTTAAAAGTTTGAAATCCGTATCACAACTCTCAGTTGTATAATAATCCTGCAAATGTGCATTAGGTGTTGTGACACTCCTTAATTGGTATACATTTTTCTCTTAAAGCTCCAATGCATGATTTATATGTCATGCTTTAATTTAGAAGTGTTGTGGTAGAAGGTGTCATGAGTAGATAAATTAGATACTCAGTAGTAGTAGTACTGAATTATACATTTTTTGCTTCTATCTTTTTACAGCTTGAAAGTACAGATGTTTTACTTATGGTGATGAAGCTGGATAGGCTGGGTGAAGTTACTTTCTGGCCATGGATGTACTGAGAGAAGTAGATAACATCTTCCAATATGGGCCACAGTCATCAAAGTTAATAGGATTCATTGTCTGGGAAGCATGGATAGCAATCCATTTAATAGGTGCTGAGATATTTAACTAAAAACCAAAAATGTCAACCTCATGGTGGCTCTAGGGGAAAAGTCCTGAATGTCTACAAAATGGCAATCTGTTCAGTATTTGTTGGAATATTTCAGTCTGGACCAAAGTGGATGACTGAACAACCAATCAACAGCCATTACCATCCGAGTAGTAGTGAAAACTGATGCAGCAGATGCAGAAATAGCCTGTCTCTCACACTGTGTCTACACAGAAAGCGTTTCAGCCATGTTTTTCAATTGTCAGTCTCACACACATCTGACAGAACAGATTGGCTTCTGTTATAATGAATACAGCTGTCTACGCAGGCTACGTAACAGTGCTATATACCTGTAAATGTGTGTTTTGTATTAGTGTTTGGCCTCTGAGTGCCTACAAATTGTGGGGGACCTACACTCTACACTGTGCCTGAATGCATCCTGTGTAGACCAACAAGCTGAGAACTAGCTGATGCTGTTTTTCTGTGATGCTTTTAGTTAAAGGAGATAAATGAGATAAAAATATAATACAGACAATTAGTTACACCAGGGATAAAATCTCCATCTGATTTGAATAAGCTACCTGCAAATATTTGATCCATATCATCTTTCCACTCATTCAGAAATGGCCTGTCTTCTTCTTATGGGATCAGTTGCACATGTTCATAATACCACCTCTATAATTATTAACTTTTTAACTTAATGCTATCACTGGCATAAATACTTTTTTTTGTGAATGAATGAGCCCTGTTTGGAGTATGATCTCCTGATTTGTATGTCTTATTATTTGATATGTGTGTCTGTCACATTTGGTATCATTTAATTATCTTGTAGTAATTTTTGTTTTCTGTTAAATATTTTGTCTAATTGTCCTTATATTGTTTTACTGTTTAGGAGCCCCTCGAAAATGATATGGTAGATCTCAAGGGTTATCCCTTATAAAGAATTTCCAAAAAAACTGTACATCAAAATGAAAATTACCTAAAGAAGACAACAGTATCTTGACAAGTGATTTAAAGCATAAGAGCAAAAACTGTTGTGTAAATATTATTCCATTAAGTTTCATCCTATCAACCTATCCGACTGAGACACAGCCTCATTATGAATCCCAGACGGCCCATCCCCTCCTTCATCTCGTCCTCTGCTCCCTTTCATTTTTTTTTTACCTGAGCAGGGCAGGAAACAATATCAATATTATGCATGTGCCCACCTTTCAGGTGAAGGGGGGAATTAATTTTTTCAATAGGCTCATATATCCCCCCTCTACCTGGTTGAGCTCCGTTAGAATGTACGGTGGTCGACCGGCCCACTCTCTTGGCCAACACTATAGATCTAGATTGACAGCTGCTCCATCCTGTCTGCCGTTGTTAATCATTGAAGGATTTGGGCTGCCGGCAAGCAGCTCTGCCAAGCGACCTTGAGCCCTGCTGGGGCTGAAGGACTCTAACTAAAAGCCCGCTCCCCTGTTACAGCAAGTAAGAGGCACTTCAGTCAGGCGCTCCGATTGCTCCATAACAGAGATTGATAGATGGCTAAATGTGCCACATTGTTGGAGTGTATTCCCTTTAAAATTCAACATGCTTTTAATATGCATATCCACCTAGGTGTCTGGTATTCATGCTCTATATAGATAATTATGACAGTTATGTAACTAAAATGCACAAGTGCTTTATAAATACATTTTTAGATGATATGCCTTTTACTTAAAATTCTAAAGATGTGGGTGAACAAACAATGCTCTGCTTGCACTTAGTCATATGTTAATATTGCCAAAGACAGCACAAGAAAAGAATAAGACAACTATTGCTAGTGGTGATGATGGCATCACACTGGAGGAAAAAAAGACTTCTCCATGTTTGGAAAGAGCTCCATATGTGATGTCAGTTTAATAGCTTATCAGCAAGTCCTCTTTATCCACAGCAACCACTGTAGATGAGGACACGGAAGAAGCTGGAGAATAGTGGTGAAAATATACAGTAGGAGAGCGAGGAAGGGAAAAATATTAGATGTCATGCGAGTAGAAGAGTCTGCTTGGTGCCTCTCGGTATCTCCTGCTCTTTTTCTCTCATCCATCTCTCTCCCATTCTCTCCATAACTCTCCATCTGTTCGGATAAACGCTCAGTTACGAAGTCCAGGATCCGCACTCCACTCCCACATTTTTGCTCCAGCCATGCTGTTGGAACCAGCAGCAGCAGCAAATGCCTGTTTTGCCTGCCTCTCCTCTCTCCTCTCTCCTCTCCCTCTCTCGCTGCGCGCTACTCTGCTCTGCTGCAGTGGATGGTCCTCACGGTGCGCTCGCAACTCGTCTCAGTGGAGGAGATCTGAGCATCTCACTGTCATTTTCCCACCCTTCTTTCCCTTTTAACCCTCGTTCTTTTGCCCCCACCACCCACACACCCACCTATCGTCAGAGGGCCTGGATAAATGTAAGGGAAAAGTCATATGAAAGACGAGAGAGAAGGGAAGAGCTCAGGAAGTCTTTAATCCAACATCTCTTGCACATATGACTGTGTGATCTTCTGCTGTCTCCGGGTGACAGAGAAGCTTGTGCTCTTAAATGCCTCCTGCTTTCAGACTCTGTGCCAGGTAAGTTTTCTCTCTGGCTTGATCTTTTATTCTGCATTTGATGTAGTGGGTGACAGAGGAGCGCCTTTCGCTTGTTTCCCTTGGGGGGGGGCTGGAAGGGGGGGGCGGGGGTTGACATGCTCTAAGGAGGAGATGCTATTTTGGCAGAAGTTGTATGCAAACAGGTCCAACGCAGGGTAGAGTTGACATATGGCACGCAGTGATGTGTGTGTGTGTGTGCTTTATGATAGACCACTTGCTGTTGGGCTCTCTGAGCTTCCATCATTTTGCCAAAGAGCTCTGCAATAAATTCTGTTCTACTGCAGCAACTTGAAATCGTTAGCTCTTCTAAAACATCAAGGCAGGATTGTACTTGAACTGTAACTACTACAGTTCCACATGCTGATCTTTTGTAATCTGATCTTAATTTGGGGGGGGGGCTATAAAAAAAGTACAGCATAATTTTTTTTCTTTTCAGGCAAACCCTGTAGAGGTACTGTATGTAGAGTGCAGTGCAGCAAAGATAACAGGGAGACTCTATGACAGTATTGTTGAGGGAGACTACTACACTGTGTGTATGTGTGTAAGTGCCTACTGTACATGCGGGTGTGTGGGCAGCTGTATGCGTCTAATGTGAACTCTCTCATGGAAGGGTAAGCTTTGCGTGGGCTGCTTGTGCGTCGTTTTGTGAATGAAGTGCTTTTTGTCTGCATTCAAGGAGAAAGAGTGCGTGTGTGCACGCCTGTTTCCACTGTGTGTGTTTCCCTCAACACTATCAACTGCTTCTCATCCCCTGCCTGCTTTTGAGCTCAGACGTCAGCAGCACACGCTCACTTTTGGGAAATACTCGTCTACAGTACAGTGCCGTCTGTTCATCAGGTATTGGGTGGCATTGGACTGTGGGTGGTGACCTGCTGACGATTTACACCCTGGGTTCCCGGGTTCTCGGCTGCTTTGTGGAGCACAGAGCCACCGCAGCCAGTTAGAGGAGATGCTGTGGATGTTCATGTCCACTGCTGCACTGCAGACAGAATCTCTCCCACCAAAGCAGCTAAGTGTGTTACTCAGCCACAGACAGCGTAGGCTTGGTTAGAGAGACTCTTCATCTATCGGCCCATATTTGAACAGATGCTTGTAATCCGAAGTATCTTTCAGCAGTCTGTGTGGTGGTGTATTTACAGGTGCAGGTGGACCTCTCTGATGGGAATTAAAGTCTAGCATTATCATTTGCGTGCTTGAACAACTGTGTCACTATGCCACTGTACTGAAAAATCAGGGATTTCGAGGTATTAACTGTTTTCCAGCAACAAGCATATTTTTGGACGCACCAACAATCAACCCCCAGCGGTTCCCCGCAGTCCTTCCGTCCTTCCCAAGTGGTGCTCATTAATGAAAATTGCAGGGCTTAATTTCAATGGAACTTCCCCCTACATGCATCCTGCACTGTACTGAGTATCATACTGTCAGCTCTACATGTAGGCAGCCAGATTGTGTAGTTAAAAGGCAAGCTGTTGTTCAAATCACAGTGACAGCAATCATCTGCCCTGTTGAAGTGTCTTTGAGCCAGTACACTGAATCCCCACCAGCTCAAAGGGTGTAATATCGCAGCGCTACCTGTGAGTATTCTCACATGACAAATGTTTAGCTGCCTTCATATGCACGTGTGAGGAAAAACATGGCTATTGTATTACTGAGAAAAAATCAAGGGACAAGAGGCATAGCACTACTCTAATGTCACGGCTCTGGGTAAGTGGTGAATTTCAATCCCTGTTCCATAGTCATATTTCTCCTGATTAATTCAGTTATAAGTCAGGAGGTGAAAGTGTTCATAAATTTGTACATGGATCTATGGAGCACTCACATGAACACATACTGTATGGAGGGGCTTGAAACTTTTTGGAAGACTGGGCCAAATGGGTACTAGACTATAAAGTTAGTAGCTACTCTGACTGTCTTTTAGCATAAACAGCTGTAATTAAACACAATGACTCATTGCATCCATTTCACCATATTTATTTGTATAAAATTGAGACAGATTTTTTAAAATGTAATATTATTAATGTCCAGAAATAGTGTAATTTACTGATTATTTTTTAGTTACTAGAGTGTAAATGTTAGATACTTTATCAATAATGTTGTAAAATTAAAAACAGCCGACAAAACAATCTGATATGTACATATATTTTTAACCTATTACAGTAACCACAGATTACCTTGAACATGAAACTGCATACTAACATTAAACATCCTGACCAAATTTTCAACCTCTAGAGCACACAAACACAAATTCAACTTACTATGCCACATCACATGCTGCTTAGTTGTGTCTTGTGTGGTTTCATTCAAACCTTCAATCTAAAAATCATTTCAACTTCTTAGAGAAGGTTATCAGCACTTCCATCGCATTTGGTTGAGCCATTTGTGTAACGTGCTACTGTGATTGGCACATCTGTTTAAAAGGTATTAAACCAGCACTACTACTGAGATTCATCACCACCCTAATTTCACAACTATTTTTCACCTAGCATGCTGCAAGTATAATTAAGACACTTGGTGCACTTGGACACTGTCATTGCCTTTGCACACATGACCTTTGCTCTGGTCATTGCAGCTATACCTTTGTATTAGAATTAGATTAAACTCTCACCAACCAAGCTGGTAGTTTGATGACACCACCAACCATTTTTTTTCCACATTTAGTGGGTTGGTGTTCATTTTAAGTCCTGCAACAATTAATCGATTAGTCGATCGACAGAAAATTAGATGTAAAAAATGTAAATATTTTCTGGTTTCTTTAGTCCTGTGTGATAGTTAACTGAATATTTTTGGGTTGTGGATTGTTGGTCAGGTCAAAACAAGACATTTTAGGTTGAATCTTGTGCTTTGGGAACAGAGATCAACATTTTTTTTCACCAGTTTCTGACATGCACAACTAATCTATTAATCAAGAAATAGGCAACAGATTAATCAATAATGAAACTAATTATTAGTTTCAGCCCTAAACCTGTTATCTCTTATCCTCTTATCTACAATACCATTACTTATCTTTGTAGTCACCTGCCGATTAAGTTGTAGTTGAGCGCCAAACTTTAGCAATCTAGATATACAGAGTCTATTAACCTGGCTGACAATGACAGGATATAGATTGTCTTGTCAGGCACCTGCTCTGTTGGGCTTGTCCCTTTTACCAGCCTGACAGAGAATCAGGATGAAACAGGAGTGCAACAGATACAGCTGTTGGCCCGTTGAAATGCTGCTGTCACATTTACTTTCAAGCAAGATGAATTACTCTTGAGTGGCAGCTGTATTTGATTGCACAAACAGCTTGCTCACATAATGTTTTCCTTAGGTTGATTAACAGGGTGTGTGCGTTTCATGTTTCGTTTGGTCGAGGCCTTGCTACATTTAAGTGGACTAACCACAAAACTTGTTTGTTCCATATCCGTTTAATGCAGACTTCTAATGTGCCTCTTGAATTAAGCAGGTGTTTCTCAGAAGAAGCAAATGAGAAATTGACAAATTGGTATGGCATTGACGTGCACACACAGGGATCAGTTCTTCGAAGAATGCACGGATGGAAGAACCGTTGCGAGCGTTCTCGGCGGCTCACATTGGATATCTGGGACAATGATCTCACAGCAGCTTTTGACAGCAACAGTCATGGACGGTCACGCTCAACACTGAAGCTCACAAACATTGAAAACAGCCGTCAGCGATAAACAAATCAGAGGGAACAAGAAACAGCATTGAAGGAATTCCACAGCCCATCATCGCTCTGTATCTTGACATGAAGACTGTGAGACAATGAATGTAATATTGCCATCAGCATATTGCAAAACCAATCTGTATAACTGCACATAATTTATATGTATGATGGAAAAATCTATAAAAACTATGATAATTATGTCAACGTTTGCAAGAGGTTTCACATCTTAAAGTGGGTAAAAGGAAGGCCAATCATCTTAAAGATGCTAGCCTGTGAAAGTTTGCAGAAGTGAAGTTGTTTTTGAAGAGCTGGATGACATTGATTCAAACTCTCTCTCTCTGCAACAATGATCAAATCATGTTTGCAGAACTCAAATTTCATGGTTTGCGGGCCACTCATGTAGATGTGCACAGCTTAAGGAAGCATATTGTCACAGTCCAACGGGGAGCAGCTACTGGAACCATACTGAAAAATGGTTACATATATATAGTAAAAAGACACTATGTCTTTATTCCTGATTTATTAAAATGCAGCCCCAGGAACTTTACTGCAAAGAAATGTGTTTGAAATGGAAAAGAATGAGCTAGAAATGGGAGATAGCTTAATTAGTTTTGTCATGGGTCATTGTTTCTCCAGCTGACATGAATGGAAGCTGTGGCAGGGGTACGTTCTGTTCACAGGTCTGGGTGAATGCATGAACTGTTTGGGGGGGGACACAGGTGGTGGCCCTGGCTTGTTACGTTAAGTCACCGGTCT
Organism: Thunnus thynnus; assembly: GCF_963924715.1. Classification (NCBI taxonomy): domain Eukaryota; kingdom Metazoa; phylum Chordata; class Actinopteri; order Scombriformes; family Scombridae; genus Thunnus; species Thunnus thynnus. Next base: position 20,375,284 of record NC_089532.1, on the reverse strand, counting down.
GTTGTTCAAAAGTGGGATGAAGCGAACCCACTCACTGTAGATCAGCCGCTGGTGTCAGATGTGTCAGTTTGTAACGTGCATGTGTGTATCTGTGCGAAACGTAGAGCAACTGTCAGTGCACAATTTGTCTGCTGGGATAATGTTTTTGACTCCAATCAGTGTCCAACTGACTCCATCAGCGTCTCTCTCTTTGGAACACACACACACACACACACACACACACACACACACACACACACACAAGCAAACATGCGGGATGCCATTGAGGTTCTGAACAGTCGCCTCTTCAGAGCAGGCTTCTCTCCCGACGGGGAATCTTGAACTGAACCCAAAAGAAAAACAAGAGAAGAAAGCCCTCTCTTCTTTTTGCTTCAGCATCTTTCTCCCCTTCTCTCTCTCTCTCTCTGTGAATCTGTCACTCACCAGCACACCCTCTCTAGCCCTCTTTTTCTCCCTCTTTCTCTCTGCTTCATCTCTTTTTTTTTTTATTCTCTCTCTCTCTCTGGGCAGTCAATAGGTTGCACTGCAGCCTCAGCCAGTGCCAGAGCTCACTGAGCCACAGGTAAAGTATTATAGCCAAATGACTCATGCACTGAAACAGAACAACCTCTTTGCTACTTGAAAGCACTGCTCGGGCCCACTTCTTAAAAGTTACACTCGAATAAGCTGCTCCAGCTGGGATGCTTTTTCTCTTTACCTCCACCAGCAGTTTGCTGACACACCTTAACGCCTCTGATAGACACCAGGTCACAGGATGATAAGCCGTGGTGTGCTTTGGCAGACTGCCTTCCCTTCCTTGTGTTGTGTTGTCATCGGCATATGTGTGTACGGAAATGCGCTTTTTCTCTGCAGTATAGCTGTGTCCATGTAATGAATGTGGAATGTTTTGTATGTGAAAGGTGCTAGGATACATACAATAAGGATGCTAATATTATTACTGTGAACAATTATGACTTTTTTAAAGCCAAAAGTGTTCAGAAATATCGAACATGCATACATTACAAGTACAACTACTGAATAGACCTTATGATGAGATTACTTTGTCAACTGTTTCCATGTCAAGAAGGAATTCACAATCTCAGATTTTCTGGACATACTGTCCGTCATTTTCTTTCGAGTCCCGATAAGTCATCACATTTCACAAACTATTCTGTAATGTAGTTTGCAGTTCACATACAGAAAAGGCAGAAGACAATAGAATTAAAAGAGCAGCTGTTAGTTCTGACTAATACATACTCTGATAAATGTTCTAATAAAATTAAGCAAACCAAGCAACCCAAAGAACTTTGAATTCTAGAGAGATTCCAGTTACCAAAGTTACCAAATATATAGAGGAAACAGGTGTGCTTCTTCTGCATCAGTAAAAAGAATCACCTTGTGTATTGGTCTTTTAGATTAAATTGTTTATTTTGTTCTGGAGAATATAGGCATGATATGTGATATACAGTATATAATTTAGGGGAAAATGTGTAGAAAATGATGCACAAGCCTTATAGAATGTTTCCATTGGAAGGACAATTGCAGCTATTAAAAACATGTGTGTGAATATTTCACTCATTGTTAACACCGTATAGGTGCATTGAAGAGTTGGAACAGGCTGATGCAGAATATAATAATGCCAGACAGTGTCGAAAACAATGATTTTAACAACCTCAGAGCTACTTAAATGGAAGCCAAAGGGGAAAACTGGATGTTAAAAGGGATTAATGTGAAAGTAGCACTGTATGTAGCACAAACTGCATTCACTGAATGTGGTAAAAATGTGGACTAAGCTTATTCCTGCTTTTTAACTGACCCCATCCCACCATCACCACCACCACACACAGCTCATTTCTTTGCTACTGTAAGGTTTAAAATCCTTTTTTGTTTGACACCGCATCACAGGGCCTTGCTCCCTTAGTTGCCATGGAGACACCATTAGGCAGTGGTGCCGCACCGATTTTTGTATTTCTTTGCATAACCCCACGCCAAACCGCGCTGCTTGTTGGGGACTCGCCCGTGCCAACTGCGTGTGTGGGTGGATAGATGGGTGCACGTGCATGTGCATGTTTTTTTGTGACTGAGAGCGAGTGGGAGCAAAAAGAAGAAAGAGATCAAAACAAGGTGGGAGGGATTGAGAGAATAAACGAAGAGGGGGGAGATAACGACAAAGAGAGGAATGAATGATGGAGACACGCACGTATACAGTACATACACAGACTCCAGCAGAGACGACTAGAGTGCGTACGCGTGAGTGAGTGAGCAGGGTGAGTGTGTGGGTGGAGGGATGCCGCAACAGTGCAGCTTATTTTGCCTTCAGTTTGATCCCTGCAACCCTCTCTCAGGGGCTTCTCACTGCATTACTTCAAGCCTCTGCTGAAGCCAATTGAAGCCAGTACGATGCCAAATCCAGATTCACTCATTATTATCACACATGAGAGTTTGATAATGAGTCTAATGATTTTTACATCCCTGCAAAGGAGGATTAGACATATATTGATGCATTATACAGTGCAGTATAAATAAATTGGGACTTATTTAGTCACTCATCAATAGAAAATTAACTTCTTGTCACCTGAACGCTTGCTGAACTAATCTCTATAACATACTATATATAAATCTGGTGAGTGACCTAATTTATCTTAATTCACCACACCTGTTTGTGCTCCTGTTCATTTTTTCTGTCTTATTTCTGTAGGAGTTGGCTCAAAGAGGTAGTGACTGACGAATCCAAATGTATTTACATATCAACATACGTAACACTCACCAAGAGATTTCTGACATCTCTGCTTATTATGCAACAGTACAGTATGCTACAATGACTCACCAAGTTTGAATGTAGTTTGAAAACATTGTGATATTACAGCTTTAACGTCTAAAGTTGTACAGATCCACTGATACAGTGAGATGCTCGATTGGTTGCACTGTTGCTTTTGGTCAGCAGATGTCACAGTTGGACACTGCTCACGACTGATTTCAATTAAAAGTATGCATGATTAATGCTGTAATATTTCAAGTTAAGAAGCTTTTGTGCTTCATACAGTAGATAGCCTTCTGATAACTCAGGTTTGACAAGCTCAGGTACATTTTAGGAAAGCTGGCTGATTTGGCTGGATCATGATGATTTTGTCATGTGATGGAATGTAGAGGTGAACATCTTTGGCCACTGAGTGTGTGGACGGAGTCAGTAACAAAGACAATAAAGGCCCACAGTGTGAGTGTTCAGTGATTTCACTGATTATTTTATCATCATCATCATTCAAGCAGTTCTCTCTGCAGGTTTTATCTGTCTTTACCACTCACTTCTATATTAATGATAGTCACATATCTTCACTCTGTCCTAGATTTAATCAGTGATGGATATTTTAAAAGGACATACAGGAGTTTGTGTTTGATTTTGGTGATGTACAGTTGTCACTTGTCAATAGCATGCTAACAGAAAACATAATGTTCCCTTAGCTTTTGGCTGCATTGGAACAAATGCTGTATTTATAGGTTACATTGTTGTACAAAACAATCCACATGATGAAAGGTGCATATTTAAAAAAGACAACAACAAAAAAAACTGCAACTGCTATTTAGATTTAGTACAGAAGAATAATTTTACTGCTCAGTGTTCTACTCTACTATCTAGATATAACAGTCCTTCCTCCCTCTAGTGCTTCAGAATCATAACTCCATCCATACACTACTTTAAAGTAAAATGACACAAAATGATATGTGATTGCCTTAAAAGTGTTTTTCTACCATAATCATTTATGTTATCCTTTGCTTCATGTCACTCTGATTTCTGTTTCTAAGGCCAGGAGTTCTTGAAAATTGTGCTGTGGCTCTGCATGAGAATTCAAATCCATCACTCTGGGACCTTTAAATATGTATCATGTCTTCAGTGAATTTTAGGGGGCGCCCAACTCATTACGGATGCTAGTGAAAATTTTATGAGGCATGCTTGGCTATCACAAAGGGTCATGGTGTAGAGTGAGCGGAGATGCCGATATCTGTGACAGACGGACATGACCTCTGATGTAGAGTGGACACACTGTTCTCCCTCAAGGCAAGTAGCCAGGGCAGAAAGGTCAAAGGTGAGACTGCATAGTCATGGCAAAAAAATTGAGTCATCAGAGCTAGATTTTGAGAATTATACAGACAGAGAGAATGATGAAGTGGGACCATGTCAAATGGCAATAATGGCCAAGTGAAGAAGGTTGCAGCTGTTTGGATGCTTTTCTTTTATTGACACAACATAATAGAATTTAAGCTCATTGCTATATTGTGAATCCTTTTGATTTGCTGTTTCAAGTATCTGGTAATTTTTGGTAGTCTGGTAGTTTTTTTTTTTCCTGAGAATAATCCTCTGGACATGATGTGCCTTACATTTCCAGCAGCAGTAAGTTCTGAATAAATGGGAGACAAATTGGATGGTTCGCATGAGCAGCAAAAGACATTGTTTGTTCCTACATAAACCGAAAAAATAACCCGAAATCAATTATTGGCAAGAGACCACAGAGAGGCAGCTTGTGTGTTTCTTGGTACAGGGGTATTCAGGTGCAGATTTTAAGCTACTTAAATCACAAATGAGTTGAGAGAGCTAGTATCCAAAATACTGTGTACATAATGAACAGTGTGCTTCTGAATCTGGACTGTAGCATGGCCAAGAGGCTAGCGTGGCAACATACCAAACACAAGAGGACCTTTTCTACTTCCTCCCTCCCTAGAACACTCTCTTTTCCTTCCAAATTAAGTTTGTACTCGCTTTGTATCTCTCTCTTATCCACCCACACTCACAAAGGTACACACAAATTCTCTCATCCGAGTCCTGAGTCTCTTTCCTTTGTTTACTCAGTGTGTTTTCCTGCAGAATAAGCACAAGCAAAGTTTAATATTGCTCTGGACATTTTGAAAGAAGTGTGGATTCACTGCTGTAAATTCTCTCTCAGCGTCTCCCACTTACCCTCTTTCTGTCTGATTTCTGCGCAGAGACGAGTCCGTTTGCTGCAAGTGTGCAGTTTCAACAGCACCAGAAACCAAATTGCACAAACAAATCATCCAGATCACTTCAATGGTATTAATGTATTCTCTCACAAGTCTCGCTGGTGTCTCTCTGCCCGTGTCTTCACAAACCCTACGTTAAAAACTCAGCCAGTGCTTTAGAGACCTTCTGAGGACTGTTTGAAGTGCCAGGTTTTGGACTAGACCTATTGCTTGCTAATGAGAACAATGGGTGCTGCGGTCACATCACTTAGCTGAGACACAGTGTGAAACACTGGCCTGTCCCAACAATTGCAGGTTCATTGTGGAAGGCAAAACATGATCTGCCATGCTGTAGTCGCGTTCAAGGGCAATATGCATTGGCAACATTTTCCTGGGGTCAAAAATGTTTATCTGCATTAGCCTTGTATTATTTCTGTATTTAATGCTTGGTGATCTTTTATAGCACTGAAAGTAAATCCAAAAGCTTGTTCCTCTTACAAACTGTACAGCATATGAATGTATTATGTCATAATGCTATGACGAATAAGTGTTATCAACTGTGATTGCTATTAAGACGTTATAGATGACCCTTTGTGTGAGGATATGAGAAATGTCAATACTGTGCCAACAAACTCGTCAGAGCTGCATAATCAGATGTGTTGCACAGCTAACAAACCTCACTGAGCACTGAGGTGTAACAATCACCAATATACAGGACCTGATGTCACCATTCCTAATGCTTTTTCTGGGTAGGTTACTTGGATGAATGTGGTAAGTTTGTGCCAGAGGGCTTCACAAAGTGGTCACGACTGTGGCTCCCACAAGCCCTGCAACATGTTTGTTGCACTGGGTTTTTTTCCAGGGCATTGGTAGTCACATTGTAATGCACAGTCACTGGGCAGGCTGGATAGCCTCGTGTTTTGTGCTCTGTAGCTCGCACCACATGCACCAAACTACTGTTTGGCTACAGTTGGTAAATAGTCTTTGTCACAGTCAAGATGGAATTAATGGGAATCTTTTTATAGAGCTTTTCATTCAGGACTCAAAAGTTATTTGGGGAAACATGATGGTTAACTGTAACAGAGATGCAGGCTGAGCTCTTTATGGCTTTATGGATTGCAGGGAGAGGCAGGTGCAGTAGACAGTACAGCAGGTGCGGGCAGTTGCGTCACAAAAAGCGAGAGGAGCCCAGATGTGGTCTTAAAATAAACAGACCGATTTTGTCACTGTGATTATCAAGTTGTGTACCTTCTTTCATGGACACTTTGCTTAAGTACTATAAGCCCTCAATACAACCCAAAGGCTCAACAGTAACTTCTGATGTGGCAGACCCCCTCCCCTCTACACTATCAGAACTTCTGTAGAGATCAGATAACCAAAAGAGTGATTATCGCTGATCATTTTGTTTATGAAATGACCAAATGTCCTGCCATGAGCTACAGTAGTGTAGAATATGTGTCACTTCGCTGCCATCTACTTATTTTGCTCACCACATTACACAGTCAGTCATCACAAGAATGCAATTACACCCACTCCCCCACTGCTCCTATTAATAGCTACAGATAAATCATCAATGTGACACGTTCATGACACACTGCCAAATTTTAATCAAATAGCTTTGGCATGAGTGTGGTTTCAAACATAATGTGTCCAAAAGGGTTTATTCAGATGGGGAATAACGGCAGTCCCACCAATATGAAAAACACTAAATAAACACAATTATGCTGCTTGTAAGAAACATGCTTCAAAAAACACATGGCTCCCTTTTAACCGCAATTTTCACATTTACACCTTCTCAGTGTGGGCTCAGTAGTAATGTGTGACACCTGTGGGATGATGTGATGGCGATCTAACACCTTCATCTCCAGGTCCGTGTGTGTTAAAGCAACACACATCCACAATCAGCATCACAACTCCCTCCCACCCACTCCCTCCTCACAGCTGATCTGAAGCAGGCCGAGCCAGAGACCTGCTGACTGGTAAGAAGCAGGGTCATTAGGCCAGGTGGTGCCGCTGTGATACCCACTGAGCAGCACATGTTTGGCATTAACACCTACAGTCAGAACTATAGATTAGCACACTCAGATCATTAATCATTGTTCCAGTAAAATACAGTCGAGATGTCACCTGTTATCACGTGTACTGTCACTGGCACTGGAAATGGTACCTTCTTGGAGGCCAGTGTTGGCTGAAAGGTTAGAGAGGTGGGCGTGTGACTGGTTTTTAGTTTGAATCTCGCTATTTGTTGCTGTGGCACTGAGGAAAATACTTCAGTTGTCCTCGTTGACTGCTTCGTAGCTGTAAGAGTCGTGGGTACTGTCTGTACAGCTATTAAATGTGACAGTATTGTATCTACCCTTCTGAAAGCCAAGCAGGTTGATGGTGTAAAAAAAAAAAAAAAACATTCTTTCACTGGCTTAATTGGCCCCAGTTTTTGCCTCTCATGTGTTACCACTACAGTCAAATCACAGAGCTAAGCATCCATTTTTCTGAAAAATGGATTCCCAAAGATCTTTAAAAAATCCAGGTCATTTAACAACACAGATTCAAGAGAGATTCAAGAGCTTTTATTGTCACAGAGAAGATATACTTCTTCTTGTGCAACAGTGTGCAAGTGCGGTATCGCACATAAGTGGTATGTGATAAATACTTCTCATAAATAAAAATATTGCCTAGTAGGGAAGCGTGTGGGGGAGGTTGGGTAGGAGAGGAAGAGAGAGAGAGTGAGAGAGGGAGACTGTGTGTGCCTACTTTCGGGGACAAATTTCAGACTAAAGACAAGTTAATTGGGGACGGCTTGTCCGACTGGGGACAAAATCCATGTCTCCAATTGGGAAAAAGCTGATTTTTGGGTCAGTGGTTATGGTTAGGGTAAGTCTCCAGGAAATGAATGTAAGTCTATGTGATGTCCCCAAAAGTGACCTAAGACAACGTGTGTGTGTGTGTGTGTGTGTGTGTGTGTTTGTGTTAGGTGTGTTCCCAGAGTCCCAGAGTTCAACAGTCTAATGGCTTGCAGATAGAAGCTGTTTCTGGATCTGGCTCTGATGCTTATATACCACTTTCCTGATGGCAGCAGTGAAAACAGTCTGTAGCTGGAGTGGTCGGGGTCCTCCATGATTTTTCCAGCTTTCCTCTGGATGTAGAGGTCCTGCATGGATGGTAGTTCAGACCTGGTGATGCGCTGAGCAGCTTTGATGACTCTCTGCAGGACCGCAAAGCCCTGCAGAGAGTCATGAAAGCTTCTCACCGCATCACTTATTGCCGTTCTGAAGATGTTTCCATAATCTTGAAAGCCTCTACTAACCATTTGGATGAAAATATATTTTGTCTTCTGCATCATTAAGTATTTTAAACCAGTTTTCCATGTTGCAGTTCTACTTCCTGTTTTGTTAGCAGGTCTCGTCTACTTTGTTTTGCACAACACATGAAAAATATAAACAGTTTTACTTTAACTAAAAAATGAAAGAATAGGAAAGTAGCATCAATGTAGACAAATATAACTGATAAAACTTCAATTTTGGCATGTTGAACAAAGTACAGACTTTCATTAATGGCTACCATCTTTGTTTGGGTTAGGAAATGGAGTCTCAATATATGAAACGGTAAAAAACTTTAACTCATGCAGCTGACAAGATTTTTTCTTCCAGATGATTAAAATCTTTGAGAATTGTGGAAATATCTTCAGAAAAGTTGCAAGTGTTTGGGTTTTTCAAAGATCATGTGTTTATTATATAAATTGATGCTGAGCTCTGTAACTTGAATGGAATGGCAATACATTAGAGGCACAAGATGATGCTACGCTTCAAGAAAGTTGACAAATTCTATAGAAGTAGTTCAGGTTTAAAACTTGGCAGGTATACAGTTCTGCTTTTTAGCGCTGACTCACCTCTTAAGTCCCCAGACCTCTATGTCCTACTCCTCCTGCGTGCCAGTTTGGCTATTGCGTGACACCAGGTGGGTGTTGATGGAGACAGCCTCCCGCAAACATGCACTCAAACTTTATCTGGATCCTCTAGGGACAAATAGGACAACTCTTAGTGTGATCTAAGAGTCGTGAGACGAAGACAGCTCTTTGGCTACATCTCGATTTGCCTGCCAAATGCAAGACTAAACCAGCTCTGTGAGTGACAATGGGGAGCGCTGTGTCAGCTTTCTGAACTGTCTATGAGTGATTTCAGGGAACAGATGCACTGTACAGATGGGCATTGGTCTTTTTTTCATTAGCAGGCATATGAAGCCAGCTCTCAATGTGTCCACCGGGTTTTTTTTTAGAAAGCTTGCATTTATGATATCATTCAGACTGGCAACTAGAAGGCCTGACACATCTTCTCTATAACACTCAGGCATTGTTCTGGCATGTACAGTATATTGAACAATTTCAAATGATAATATTCACTGCTACATACTAGAGAATCACCATGAAGACTTTAGAGAGTTCAGAGAGTTCGAGCACTTACACACAGTAGAAAGTTCTCTCACTGGGCATTAGTTCAGCTTTTCTTAATGAATAGAAGGGAGACAAGATTGATTTTCATTACGCTGTGCCAATCTGAATAATTTGGTCATCCATAAGGTTGTGATCTCACCACCAGGATGCAATCTACATTGTTGGTCTGTTTCAAAGCCCAAAGTAGCTGGCTATTACCAGTGGGTACAAAAGGGCTTTATTTCTGAACCATCTCAGCCATGCTATATTACATTTTTTATTCTCACCATTATCCTGTGGTGTTTCATGTGTGACCTGGGTATAATTTAAGAGCAGACCAAAGTGCACACATCAGTATCCCCCACTTCTTCCTGCCCCATGGTCTCCAATGCTTGTATTATTTACGCTTACAACAAAGGCATTTTTATTATTCATGTGTAAGCCGTCTCGTCCAGCGCATTGGTAAACACTATTCAATTCTTAGAATAGAAACATCCTTGATCAGATTACCAGATTGGTTTAGACCCATAAAAACGGAAATAATTCCCCATGACTATACATAAACACGCGCACATACACTCAAATGTTTTGGCTCCTGCCAGTCTGATTAGGTCCAGGGCCTCTGAGCCATTGCAGGATTGACTGGAATCATATTTTGTTGCAGGGGGCGGCAGATGCTGATTGACAACCAAACTCCCAGGCATGTTCCACATATGGGAGTTGATGTGCTCGCCATTAATTAAATCACACTGAGCAAGAGGCTGCTAGTGGATGATGGCTTTTATTTAAGGAACGTAAATCACCAGCATTGTGGGGAAAATTGGAGATGACGCCTAAGCGAAGTGCGCCTGTCTCCTGAGTATTCTTTGATTGGATGGAGAGCTGTCACAATGATTTACACCTCATGTCTCTTTGCCACAGAACAATATTCACATGTGTGTATTTTATGTCGTCAACCAGCTCCTTGGTTTGTTGCCATGCAGTTTCACACATATCAGTGCACATCAATGTGTCATTTGTTTTGCATTCAAATGAATTGCATTTAAATGATTGTCATTTTGAAATAACTACCTATCACCTTAGCCAGTTATCCTAAAGTTAATATTCCATCCCAGAGTCGCTCTGCAAATCAGACGACAAACCCATGTATCACTACATGTTTTTGGCCTTAACAAGCCACGTCGTGACTCGACTTTTATCCTTGGGAATTCAAGGCTCGTCCTGACACAGACAGACCGCTCCCATAAGTTCCAGCTGTTTATTCTCACCATGCCATCAATCTCTTTCTGCTGTCTCCAAAGGGATGACTGACTAATGGAGATGAGACTCAACATTTTTTATCTCTTTCTCCCAGTGAAATTGATGTCTGAGCCACTAAACGTGAACCCAAAAGCGAACCATCTGTGAAACACTGATGCAAATCCATTTTTTGCCAGATTCTCCACCTGTTATCAGGGACCCTAAATCGTGTTAGAGATGTGAGTCTGGCGGTTCTCTCTGATTCGCTCTTGTTTCAAGCACAAAGAGGACAATTACTCTGACTCTTTGCTCTTTTTCTATACTTTCATAAACTCATTTATAATCCTCTCATCACCTTAACCTCTAGTCAGATGTAGCCCTCGTTAATAACCATAACTCAAACCCTGGCCTCATTTTCTCTTAAATAGGACTTAATTTAGATACAAAGTAACATCATGAAGTGGAGACGTATTATCTCTAGATACATTCTGCATTCTTACTGCATTATCTTTTTATGTAAGTCATACAGTGACTCAGTCATGGGATTCGATTGTGTTCACACCATAATACTTTGTATTTGTGGAAACACAATGCATTTTTTACTGATATTAGTGAAATTGGTTGTATTATGTGCATTCTGCCTCAACTTTATCTGATGCTCTGTTCATTATGTTTTGACATTTATCTCAATCTAAATTGTTTAATATAGTATTTAGTCTATAAGATATTAGGAAACAAAGATGTTAATTTTAAATATTGTTATAAAAGCAGAAAAGCACAAAATCCTTACGTTTGAGAAAGTAGAACCAGCAACTGTTCATGTTTTCTTGATAAATGACTGAAAAGATTAATCATATTTTCGGACAATTCGCCGATCAGTTAATCAACTGTTTGGTCATTTTAGTTACGATGGCAAACACAAGCTCTGTGATCACCTGACTTAAGCAACAGGCTAATCACTTACCTGTCATCAGTCAAACCCATCAGCTGTGTCGTGACTCCTCGCCTCTTATTGAAACAATTCACCGACTCACTAAGTTGCTTTCAGGTGCCTTCATACAGAAAGTTTAAAGTTAAAATTTTGCACAAATTTTGGAAGTGCAGTGCTCCACTTTGCTTTGAAAAGAAGGCACAATTCTTTTTTTTTTTGTTTGTTTTTAATCATCTCTCCTCTCCTCATCAGCCTACGGCCACTCCCTATTGACTTGTAAGTGAAAAAAATGGCAGTGGCATTTTAAAATAAATCAGAATAGTGTGAACACACCCTGAGGTGGTCACAGTTGCCAGCTTATCCACCTATAAAAGCCAGAGCAGGGCAGTAAGTGATGCTGCACTGACTATAGCTTATTTTAATCAACGAATGCAAGTGCAGCATGATAGCTTACTGTTATTCATGTGAGGTATGTGTGACGAGTGTTCAGGGTGCATGACAGGGAACCTTTTTTGTAGGTAATTTCTCATGGGAATGGTATGCCTTTAGCAGCTCTTTGTGCTATGATGCTTTACCTCAAGTGCCGGTGCGTCATATTCCATTTAAAACCAAATCACCTACTCTTCCTGATTCCAACTCATGCACATCACAACTCATTTGGCAAAGATGTTGACGTGCCTGTGCTTTTTTTAAGTGCTTGATTCACTACAGGGTGTCAGCAGTTCTCAGCCTCTTTAGAGTAGAGAGTGCAGAGTCCCCTAAAACCTGAGCTGGCCCCATTTGGAGCCAGCTACCACTTAGTCATGGCTACTTAAAGACAGCTCTGATGTACTCTTGTGCTGTCAGCCAGCTAGTTAGAGCTTGTTAACCCAGGCACTTTTGAATACAAGGTCAGGGCTAATATACCCCAGAAGTCATTTCAGAGTGCTCTCGGTCTATTAAGGAGCAGAGCTGCTACAATGGACCACCACTATTTAAATGTATGCATCGAATAAATTTGTGTGGGGGGTGGGGGGGTTGTTAAAGTGCCTGAATGTTTATATGTTTGCATGCGTACTGTAAGCTTGCTTTGGTATGTGGGTGGACACATGCTAATATGTGTTAGTATATCACTGTGTATCCAGAATGTCTAAGTGGTGATGTTGTGTGGGCGGGTGGGGTTCATCTGTGAATCCACTCCTTTGCACACCACTACCCATCTATCCACAGGGCCTTCTGATCAATGCACAGAGAACGTCTGAGGGAACTGTGGGAACTTTCATAGGGCAGACTGCACATCGGCGTACTATTCCCACATTTATCACTAGCCTACCACTGCTCCGGAGGAGCACACGCTTTGTTCAAATCAAGGAGATTAAACTAAATAGATGACCGCATGAATAAGTCAATGATTTAAGCTCTTGCGGTTCTCGCGCCATCAGACTACAAATGGAATAACACGCTGTGATAGATGGCCAGGGCTATGAAGTTGTAAAGAGGACATAAAAGAGGCCATCGATGTAATATTTATCGCATTTGCAAATACAGTTCTGCTATGACTCCATGACTCATAAGCATATCTATTGAGGATGACCTCACATCATGTAATATTCATCTTTCTGTCAGAGATAAACCCTTCCTCATGCTTCAACCCCTGACTTCAAGCATAATCACCAGATCCTAGAGAGGGCCACAGGTTGAATAGAGTAAAGAGCGTTAGCATCCTCCCTCCGTGGCGCCTTCCTATCTGCAATGGAAGTGGGCCACATTAAATCAGCCTTGGTGGAGACGGCAGATTAGCTTTATGCTTATGCATCTGCTCTAAGTGAGAGAGTGAGAGGGAAAACACTCTGCACAGGAAGGAGACTCCGCAAACACCTCGCTCGCCTCCTCCTCCTCGCCCATCGTCATGGCAACGGGATGTCTTCAAACATGGGAGAGCTAAGGTTCGGTTATGTCTCTGTATTCACTTAACTACGTTAGCTTTGTGTGTGTATCATAAAGGCCTGTGTGAAAGAATTAGCAAGTCTCCAAGATTTTGTGTTTTGGGATCATCTGTTCTTTTTAGTAATTGTGAGTCCTTTCAATCCCTCTTTTCTCTCCTTTCATCCCTCACTGCTTTTGTGTCACTTTCTGTTACACATATGCACCCTGACTTGTTTGTGAGAAAAAATAGTCTCTCTCATCTCTCAGGCATGTTGCCGTTGTTTTTCTCATTCCGTAACTGTGTAGTGTTGCCTTCCTTGTAACATACAACACTGCAGAGCAAAAAAGAGCTGTATTGTGGTTGCTAGGCTACAGAGGGACAAGGAGCACCTCTGAAGAATTCCTCTGTTATGAATTGTCACAATGTATGGTCTTTAGCATTATGGAGCTTTTGAAGCCATCACATTGTGATCCATATTTTAAAAAAGGAAAAAAACTCTTCTGCTTCTTGCTGTCCTGCAGTTGCCAGGTATTCCCCATCTGACTCTGATTTCGAAGCGGATGCAGATGAACAGAGCCAAGCCCGTGTCAGCTTTCTTTTAGCCCTTTGGCTTTTGCAGTGTAAGCATTTACCCCTGTAAGCCACCCCTGCAGCATCTATTGGGTATATCCCATGGAGAACGGTAGTTATATTGTTTTTCTGTCAAGCTGCTGTGACACAGATTCAAGCTCCACTGACAGTGTGGGACAGAAGGAGGGAGGTGGTATCAAGCAGTGTGTTGATAATAGGTCAGTGGAACTAACGTCACACTGTAGGGAAGGCCCAGCAAATAGTGTGCATGACAGTGTTTACATTCATTCACCAGGCTTCAGTGCGTGGAAACACATTCTTATGCATTCAATATGGTTTAAGCAAAGACCTCTCTGGACCATCAAGCATGATTTATGTGTGGGTGTTAGGCTCCTTTTTCCTTTTCCCTGCCTTCCTTAGGTCAATTTTATGTTGATCTTGTGCAGGTGTGTATATATTATATTATTTGTGATCTATTTAGTGTTGTAGCGTAAGAAGTTCTTAAGACTGAAACATCATGCTTTCATAATTTGAATGAATTTGTTATTTATGACCTTAAGAGAGCGTCCCGCCCTGTCTTTATCACATTATTTGAGTGGTACTTCTCTGTTGCTTTGTGTCTTTGTTCAGCTCCCTGTCACAAATTTACCTTATGTCAGTATTTCACCACGTGTCTCGGTGTGTAAAGTTTAAAACTGCTCTAATCAATAATTTTGTGTCAACAATGGATCAAATTTATTACCTGTTATATGAAAAGCATCGCTGGTAGGGACCATAGTGAATTGTTACTTGACTCCGCAGCTACCCTCAACTCTGGAGAGCGTTTTAACTCATTGTTTTGATTTCACACCCTGCAACTTCACTGTTTGGATTCACTCTCACTGCTCTCCTAAACATTGCTTCCAGCCACTGCAGGCCCCTATTTTCAGCAAAAACAAGCTCTAAAAACCTACTGTAGGCTACCTGCTAGGGCCAAATACCATATAGACAAAGTGAGCTACTAGCTAGTGGACGTAGTGGAGTAGATAGCTTCTAAAGAGCCAGATATTTCCCTCTGGATTTGTCATAAATAGGCAAATGTTTGCTAACATGTTCGCTGTGTCCATTTTTAAGATGTCAGTGTTGTGTCTACAGCTCGTTGTGTTGCCCTTTAGTGGCCCAAAAAAGAGATGGAAGAAAAAATTAGAAAAAGAAAAGACAAGAAAAAGCACAATATAATGTATATAACTAATTAACAACGACAGCACCAAACTGAAATAACATTTTGGAAAGACCTACCAGTCACACCAAGCTTAAGGCCTTTGTATCTTAAGGAAAATATGTTTGTCATCTTGCATAACAGTTTATCTCTCTGTAGGCACGTCATTTGGATTAAGAATTTGCCATTTGCCAGTACTCCATGGCTATTCCTAGTTAACACAGAGACAGAAGGACCCGGCACAGATCCAATATGGCCATGCAGTGACATGGCTGACCAGGTGTTAGACACATTGTACGCTGCCTCAGGGCCTGCTTCGTCTGCTTTCTCCTCACGGCCCATTAGACCCATTCCAGGAGATGGAGCATAATGCAATACTCTGGACAGTACTCCTAAAGTACACATGCATATACACACAAACACATGCACTACTACATCTGCATCGTGTACCAGTCCCAGGTGGAGCAGTCTGCGCCAACGGCAGCAGGTGTGTGGCTGCTGAAATCTGCGGCTGCAGGGATGCCGGGTGCCAATCTTTCATCGTTACACGGACAACCAATCACGTGGAACAATGTTGTGACATTATGGTGACATGGAGAGCGAGACAGGGGGAGTTTGGAGGAGGGAGAGGGGATAGCTATGCCAAGAACTCAGTTACATCTGCATCCAACACACAGAGAGAGTTTGGCTGTTTGAAGATCTTTTTTGATATGATGGAATTTGGCGAGACGTTGGGTTTGTGAGCGAGGGAATGGATAAGTGTGTAAGAGTGTGTTTGTTTACCGTACGGGATGACTCACAACTCATCTGCACAGGTGTGCCTCTGTAAGTCGTGTGTGAGAAAGGGAGAAATAAATAGAAATCAAATAGCATGTCATTACCTCGGATGTCTCCACTGTGTGAAGTTTTACAAAGTGAATTGTGTCTGTAGTGCTAGCATATGGTGCCTAAAGAGGAACACACACACACACACACACTATTAGATGTCTAATGCTGCTGAGAGTGCTGATAGCCAGAAGAGTTTTCTTTAAAGAGTGAATAGTCAGGCGGGGTGATTAATCAGTGAATGCTCTCAGTCGCTCCCACTTTCTCCGTCTCTCCATCTTTCTCCCTCCCTCCCCTCCATCCCTCTGTCCCCTCAGTGTCCCTCAGTGTAAAATACGAGCACGGCAGCCCTATTAATCTGGACGGGAGATAATGAGAGTTGGTCCCCCCAGTCCAGTGGGCCACCAGCCAGGTCCGGTGCCAATGACATCATCCTTAGGGAGAGCGAGTAGATTGAGCGTGGTGACACTGTGTCGTTGCTTCTGAGTCAGACACACACTCTCATACATATTTGCACAAACCCCAGCTCCATTCTCAGGTCTTGGCACAATGAGAAAGTGTATGTGTGTGTGTGGGACGTTGAGGGCTGTTGATGTGGAAGGGCATTGTGTTTGGCTTTAAAGTAGTTACTCTGTGTATTTATATTGTGATGACAGTAGATATGTCTGAGTGGGCAGACTTAGACTGGGTGAAATAAACAGTGAATAGAGATTTTCTTTGGTGTCTGAATATCTTCTGAGTCATCCCTGCATCACATCACATTAGAGTATGTATGTAACTTTTAAAGAGGAAATAACACTTTCTTTCTCATACAAAGGAAAAGTTGAATCCATAAGCAAATAAATGCAGCTTTGTTCAATTCAATACACTCAGGGGTTTTAGCACCACAGCCTTACTTGGTCTGGTGTGACCACTAGCTTATGGTGTCAGCTAACCTTAGCAGATATTAAAAATGGCTGTATAACAGACATTACTGCATAATTATACTGACCTTATGATTCTTCTCTACTTGTGCTACTGTTATACTACATTTTAACATTCACCGTTATCCACTAATTGTTGCTCATGGCCACAGTAGCTGCTTTTCAGTAAAACCTACATAGGCTAGCTTAAAATTGATATACTGTATATCACTATGGAGGTCAAATAAATTGTGATTAGGGCTGTGTAGTGTTTGAAATGTTTGTGTTGATAGGATACCTGTGTTTATGTACCAATACCGAAAGATTTTTTTTTTCAATATTCTACACAGAGAAATATAAACACATTTTGACAACAAGGTGGAAATTATGATACAGTCGATGAAGTGCGAACTGCAAAAAACATCTGTCTTAATGAGTCAGTTCTAGTATTGCACCTGAAAATCTGATTTTTCTAAAAACAGATGACAAATTCTGAGTTTGAAATTCAAACCAAATGATTCACTTCATTCAAGTCTCATTTTCTTATGCAAATGCAGGTGATTTGTATTACTCTGCCTTGTTCCATAATTGAAATTTGTATTTAAACAAATATTTTTCACTAGTTTCAGAAGGGAAAAAAAAGACATGCCTGCAGAGAACTCCATGCAAACACACACACACTGCACTTCCCTGTCTCTGTGTTTTTCCCCCTTCTCCCACTTTGTCCTTTCTGTGTGTCTAGATTGCTTTGTATCTACAAAACTAAAATGTCTGAATGCATAAGAATAATAGACAGTAGCCCCAGTACCACTGTCACTGACCTTGCTGATTACTTTCATGCTTGACAGAATCTCTTTTCTGCTTCTTCGTACACTGTTATTGAGTACAATGCCATACACACGTAGGAGGCAATGAGCTGCAATAGATCTTGACAGTGATTACATACAGTATACTAATTAAAAGCGATAACATATAATTGACATCAACCCCTGATTTTGACTTGTGTAATTCATTACATTTGTAGTAAAGCAAGTCGTAATGATTTGTTTGTGGAAGAGGGAATTGTAGCAAAAAATGCTTCTCATGAATGGAGTGATTTTCAAATGATCCTCTTCTTAATCCTTCTTGATTATTTACGTTCTGATGAGCTTTTGCTACAGAAAACAATCCTCATATCAGTTATATAGATAATACAGTGCATGCTGATACACTGCATTGCAACAACAATACAACACTGTGAAATTAATTATAATGCTTAATGCGATAATAATACCATAGAGCATCTTCACATCTGTATTAAAACGTTCTCTTTTCTCCTCATTCTGCCATCTGTTAAAAAGCTTTTCTCTGTTTGCTGTTTGCTTTTTTCCCTTGTTGTCTTTTGTGATTTGTCATCATGTGACACAGTTCCTGTAAAATGTTTACCTAGTAGCAATGTAATAAAAGGTGAAGAGATGGGTGCAGGTTCCCATCACTTCATCTGAGATTTATGTTTGAATTTTACACCGAGTAGTGGGTTAAATGTAATTAAAAATGTAAATTGACTGCGGCTCAAACATGACTGATTCCCATGTGTCACACTCAGTTTAGTCTAATTTACACTTGGATGAACTCTCTGATTATAAGTGAAAGGCTTTAAACCTGTGCGAACCCACAAGGAATTTCAGTTGTAAGACCCTGAGCCCACTTCAACTCCCACATGCGCACGTTCGTCACAATCTGCTGACCTTGGCTGCACTGTGGACTGTTATAAATAACCAGCTGGGATCATGTTGTCGTTTCCCACAAATACAAAGACACAGACAAAGAGTTGTCAGCTCTGACCTGAGAGAGAGTTGAGAAGAAATGATAAGTGAGAGGGAGATGAGAGGATGGGGTGACGAAGGAGGACGTGCACTTGTAGGAGAAGGAGAAGTGAGGGACGTGTCATTGATGGCTACACCCTCTCCATCAGCAGGTGTCAATATGGTCATCTACACCCCGAGCGCTCCTGATAGATGCCCCAGTAAAACAGAGGGCTGCTGGGGCGTGAAGGAGGCCATCAATATCCTTTCTGCACAAGTCTCTCTGTCTGTACACATCTCTCTTTCTCTTTGGCCTTCTGTCGTTTTCCATCTGTCCATTCCTGCTTGTCCTTCTCTCTTTCACACATCCACCTCTCTTCTCCTATCATCCACACTTCAGCACCGTTTAGAAGCAGCAAATCACTCAAATACAGTCTCAGACTTATACGTTCAATCCTCTTCCATTGCCTAAAATATTTATCTCCCTCCTCCTCTCAACTCATATTGCCTCCCAGGAGGTGAGAGAAGCCACCTATAAATCTGACCTCGGGCCCTTGGGGTTGATGGAAAAACGGTGGGACATTTTACCTCCTCCTCTTTCTACAGACCTTCTCTTCCCCTCATCCACCCAAATCCATCCTTCCCATCCTCCCTCCTGTCTGCTTTTCTCCTTTTTATCGTGACAGTCAGTCGCACAGTCATGTGTGAGGCTCAGGGACTAACATGGGAAACAAACTGCTAAACGAAATGTTGCTTCATATGTGCAAACCCCCATAGTGTGAACACGGTGTGTCCATTCACACACTCTACTACAGTACAGTGTGCATGTGTGTTTACACAGAGCTGCAGACACAAACTCACACAATGTGTATATATGCATACACATGTACATGCGTATTATATGTCCATATATGTATGTACTGTATATGCAATTTCACATCCATATGCTGCACTTTACTTACTTATAGATGAAGTGCTGTGAAAAACAAATATAAAGGATTTAACTCACTACATGGCTGTTCCACACCCACTCAAACATACCAGAAAGCTGAAAAAGGTATATTCAGCTATGCACTTATTAAGGTCAACTTTAAAGTTAATAAAGACTGTCAATTAAAAAATATGAGATCATGGCATCAGCTCTAACACATTTTGAGACGTACATTTTACATTTTTATTTACACACTATTTCTACTCTTATTCTAATTATTATTCATTACACACCAGTCTTATAAAATACAGGGATGTATTCCAATAGCTATTTCCATGTTTAATCTGGTTCCAGGCAGGTAAACTACCTGAATTTTCTCAACTCTGAGATGAACAAATCCCTTATCAAATCTTTTATCCATCCTTTTTTATAAGCAATGAGAAATGTAATTTAGGCAGCAAGCTTCTCAATTTTTACTGATACTGACATTCGCTTTCACTAGTTGAAATGACAAATGTCGTCAATTGCTGATTATATCAGCTGTAGAGAATTACTGTTTGTTCCTTAAGTAATATTCCTAAATGCCAAAGTGAAACTTTTTGAATATTGTGCTCTCTGCAAGCCTGTGCCTTGTTTGTTAGACAAAGAAGCACCACTGTTTTTGAAGTTAAAAAATACCAACCAAGAGTGGAGAGTCTTCTCTCCTGAAACACTCTCACTAGTTGTCTCATGTCAGTTTCAGTCATCAGAAATTCCCAGTTAATTTGTAATGCATGTCACATGAATAGTGCTGAATCAGCACCTCTGGTATATGGAGCAAGTGGCTTGTATAAAATATGGTGTGCAAATGTAAGAAGGCTATGTTATTTCAGTGTGTCAGACACATTTAATGGACATTTTGTATCTTCGGGTGCTCATGTAATTTTCAGGTTGAAAGGTAGCTGACAAAACCCAACAAAACAAAACTCTTTGAATTTCAGTTAAGATATTTATAATTTACAAATATTGAAAGATTAAACAAGATGTGAAAAGTGGATTAGACTAAACCACAACCTTTGAGGGCACCGTGAGAAAAACAAAAAATCACACTAGCAAGGATGCTATGCACAGAACGCAGGGGCGCCATGATGATTGCCTCTAAACAATTTTCATTCAGAGTAAATTATGTCACTGTTTCTATTTCAGGCACCCATTACCGATGTGGTTTCTGCCTAGTGCACCATGATCACATGATGAAAACACTCACATAGATGTGAGAGAGGGGTGATTTCCTTATCCACAGGGGGGGCTACTTTAGTCCCAAAGCAGACATGGTCCCCAGTCCCTATTACCTAACCATCTGCAGACCCCTAGAGTAGCTACACAGGGCCACAGGGGAAAATAATATTCACTCGTAAAGACACGCACAGTATTTACTAGCGAACGCAAAATAAACTCTCAGAAATCCTCAGCAGCTTCAGTAATCCAAGGAGCAGTGTTATAAATCTCTCATGTGCTTTCCTCAAGCATCAACGGCCTCACAGCCACACATGTACCCACCGCACAGATTTCCTGAATAGACAGGGGATGCATCTTGACGTTTGATGACTTTTTACTCGCCACAGAATGACAGTGTTTGTCTGTAACTGAAGGTCATGCTTAGATCCCTGCACTTGCATCACAAAAAGCCGCCCACCGCTTCTTCTATACACAGTCGCAGGAGCCCTCTAAAAGCCTTTTTTTTAACCATTTGTTCTGATGCACCTTGTTGTGGAGCTCCACACATCGGTAAAGCTGTTTGTAGTGTTCTCATGGCATCTACATCTACAACAGCTGGCGTGATTTCACACACTTTCTGTTTGATGTCAGATGCCTGCTGTTTCCCATCTAAGGAGGGCATATTATGAATATTTTTTGACAAGGAGCTCCTTGTTATGGCAGTACATCGAGGTGCTGACTCACTGTCTGCTCTTATGAAGTGATTTGTAGTTTTCTGATCTGTAATATGCTATCCTAATATTTTTATTGTGTTTTTCTTTTACTGATTCAGAGTTTTTTTAACCTATGGTAATCTGAAATTTGAATAAATGCACTGATTGAATGAACAATCAAACTTTCAAATGATCATTGAGTGTAATGTTTTACACCGTAATGCGATAAATCTAGTGGCATTCAGAGCTGGGTACATGTAGTACATTATCTGAATTATACAATATTTCATCATGACTCTGCCTCCTCACCTTCATGGTATAAATGTTAAATTAAAGGAATAGTTTGACATTTTGGGAAATAAGCTTAGGCTGTTGGCTTTCTTGTCATGAGTTAGATGAGAAGATCAAAAGCATTATCATATCGAGCCATTCATTATGAAGCTACCACCAGGATACAGTTAGCTTAGCTTAGCATAAAGACTAGAAACAGGGTGAAACAGCTGGCCTAGCTTTGTTCAACATTCCAAAGGTGAAAATATCTGCCTACAAGCACTCTAAAGTTCACGTATTAATACAATATATCTCCTTTGTTTAATCTGTACAAAGTCTTAAGTGTAAAAATGACAAGTTGTGATTTTATGAGCAACTGGTGGGGACTAACCCCTCCAATACAACCGCAAATTCTTGTTGTTATATAACATGTTAATTAGTGAGCTTTAGAATATCGTGCTGGTAGGCAGATTTATTTATTTTTGGACAGGACCAGGCTAGGCTTTCCCCCTGCTTCCAGTTATGCTAAGCTAGGCTAACCATCACCCAGCTGTAACTTCATATTTAATAGACAGATATGAGAGTGGTATTGATCTTCTCATCTAATTCTCAGCAAGAAAGCAGTTTCTCCAAAATGTCAAATAATTCCTTTCATTTAAGCAACAGACCCTAGTGATTCATAAATATTGACCCCATGAAGTATTACTGGCATGGTGTACATTCATATTTACACCCGGGGGCGTGAGCTTCTTCTTGTACAATGTATAATGTGTGTGTATGCAGTAAACCCAGTGAATGTGTGTGACAATGCAGTGTTATTAGCCCCTGAAGAGGCAAGGCAGGAGCTTATACTGCCAGGCTGATGAGTTCTCCTCCAGCCCTGCGCTCAGCACAGCGTCTCTTCCTGAGAAGTGCTAGATCAGCTCCAAGGGGAGGCTACATATACGCAGGGGACCCAGCTGAAGATGGATTGTGCCAGTCAAAGGGAACGTAAACTGAAATTGGTGTTCGTCCACATAGATGAGGCTAGAAGCTGAGGGCATGTGAGCCTGTCGTTGTTGTTGTGATTTGTTTGAGTATAATTGTGTGAGTCAGTTTATGTGTTAGTGGGGTCATGGTTGTGAGTACACAA
Source organism: Thunnus thynnus (assembly GCF_963924715.1). Classification (NCBI taxonomy): domain Eukaryota; kingdom Metazoa; phylum Chordata; class Actinopteri; order Scombriformes; family Scombridae; genus Thunnus; species Thunnus thynnus. The sequence continues at coordinate 20,352,310 of NC_089532.1, read as the reverse complement.
ACGTGTTGGTGTCAGCGCACATCTATATGAGCTGTACATTACCGTGTACTTCCTTTTATTGACCGCCTATTGACCCTGCCCCAATAAACAAGCCTTTATTCGACTTGTCTCTCACAAGCTGTGTGCTGACCAGCTCAGACCAAACAAACAGAGCTTATGGGCCATTCCTTGAATTAAATTCCAAGTCACTGAGAAATGCACCAACTCCCTGAACAAAGTTGTTATGCCCTCACACCTGTGGTATCACACCACACAGTTTTCATGCCCCAACTCACCTTGCTTTATATAACCTTGTGTGTTTTCTCAGGGATGCAGCATTCTTGCGAAAAAAACCAAGAACAGCCTTAGCACTAGCTAATTATCACCTGTATCACTCACACCTCAAACGAAGCAGAGAAGGAGGGAGTGAGTGAGAAAGTGTGAGGGTAAAAGAGAGATCAGCCAACAGGAAAGGTGTGAGTAAGCCGCGCTCATATGGAAATGAAGGTTTTAATTATGGATGAATACATTATCAGATCAAGGCTAAGGATTTGCTCTCCTTGTATGTTATGTTTGGAGATGGGCTGATACCAGCGTGCACCGCACACCCTTGTGAATTTCTGTGTTCGTTTACTCACATGCAGCCTCGGGTTTTGCTCCAATTTCGAAGCATGCTAACTGAGGCTAGCATGCTAAAGTAGACTGATGTTTGATTTTAAGCCATCTCATGTGTGTTTGGATTTAAATTAAGATAAATATGATACTGATATGATACTGTTTTTATCAGAGCAAGGCTCACATCCATCATTAAACAGTGTTACATAGATGATTATTGATATGCTTTTGTGGTTCTCCTCTCATGAAGAATGATAAAGGCAGTATTGATAAGAAAAATTCAGTGCTTGGCCTGATGTAAACACACCAATTCTGTCACTGTTTCTTTCTTATTCTTTAAGTCTGTCATTTTCCTGCTCTTTTCTGTCCCTCTTATCTATTTTCTCCTTATAAGAGATGATTGTGCAGTCTAGGCAGTTGCTTGGAAACCTTTTGTAGTGTCTTAGGATGCATAAATAGAGAGACCTTTCATTTGACCATGCTTTCACATCCTACAGTAACAAGGCCAAAGGATGAATCCTTTGTTATTGTTTTGCTTTTCAGTTGCATTTAATTCCCAGCATTACATTTGGACTGCTGTTGATGTCTCTTATTGTAATTCAAAGACCCTGAAAAACTGGTTTAAAGTATTGAGTAAGTAAGTATGAAGTCTCTCTTTTAAAGGGGAAGATCAGAGATTTAGTATGCACTTCCATAAAGTTAGGGGACTCACAAGAATAGTCAAAATCGAGGCAGCAGAGACTTAGATATCTGAACTTTTAGTGTGGGTGATGACATCATCAGGGTTACAATACAAGGACTGTGACTCAGATTCTGATTCCCATATTGTTCAATTCTGATTTGTAAGTAGAAATATGTGTAAAATACCATCCACCCACTTCAAATCAATGACCAAAGCACAGACAAACAACAAAAACAGACATATGTCATGTGAAATCACCAGTATTGTTTTAACTTTGGCAGATAATTATGAATCTTCCATTAATAGGACAAAAATCTGATTGAGAAATAGGTTTTCAGAGCCTTCAAGGTCTGTTTAGATTACAGGTAGAGATGAAAGGATACCAAATGAATAACTTTCTGACTTTATAGTCCATAGTGACTCAAATTAGCATCACATTTTTCTTATCTTCAAAAGCAGTGATGCAATAAGTTTAGCTGAGGACTAAGAGCTGGCAGCTACTTTACACCTTCAGTTGGAAAGCAAATGAGAATTACCCAAGAGCACTTCACATACTGTAAAAACAGTCTGACCAAGATCAATATGAGCTCCACACAGGGAAATTCAAGACCGTTTAAATTTAAACAGGCAGGACCAACTAATAGAGCCAATTGCTTTGACTCTGTGGAATTATACTGTAGGGAGAGGGAAGTATAAAGGACTAATTAAACCAGTAAATTCTCTCCAGGCTTCAGCTGTCCACCACTGCACTGCCGGCCATACTGTTTGTGTGTGGTTCAACCCCACAGACCTCAAACGCCATCTCCCTGAAAAAGCACTGCGATAATAACAGGGATCCAAACAAAGGTACAACACAACGCAATTTACTTCTGCAAAGTGACAATAACAACTGGGTTATCTCATTGGAATTGTCTGTACAGTCCTTAGACACTCTTATGATGTTTGCACTGTGCGATATTATCTCATTGGATATACAGGCAAATGTTAAAGAAAAAGATCCTAATTAAAAGACAAATTCAGTAAAGCATTTAGGAGAAGGAAGGGACATTCTGAAAAAGCAATGACAAGACAAGACTTTTGAGCCAAATGCAGCTGGTGCAGTTTTGTGATGAGAAGGCCACAAGGCTGTGACACTTTACAACCTGCCCAGACTGACAGCGACAACAAACCTTTAAAAGTGCTCTTTGATTCATCCACTGGTCTGCCAAGCTGTCCCCAGTGCACTCTGCCCATGAGCAAGGTCATCTGGGGGAAGAGAGAGAGAGAGAGAGAGAGAGAGAAAGAGAGAGAGGGAGGGAAGAAATGGTAGCACTTTGGTGGTTTGAGCATTTATGGACACGTTTATTTGTATGTGTGTGTGTGTGTGTGTGTGTGTATCCCCCTGACTATAGGGATTCAAACTATCCAAAGAGCCGCCTCACTGTTTTTCGCCAAAATACAACAAGCCATGAGTCCAAGGTTGCTGCTGATCTAATTAAGCCACTAATTAGCAGTGATTAGATGAGGGAGAGCCTCGCCATCAAAATAACATGGTCTCTTTTGGCCACTGCTATGTCACAGAAAAGAAGAGACAGACACTGACACACCACAGCTGTTTTGGGGCCGTCTGTGGAAAGCAATGCCTAAGGACATAACGCTCATTTTTATCATCATTCTGTTCATTATGCCCAGTGTCTTGTCTCTGCAAAACAAACCCATTTAATAATCGTGTTTGTTTTAAAATAATCTCAGAGCACTTCTTGGAGGCTGCCTACACTCTGCTGGCTCCTGGGAAAGGCTGATACTTCGTTAACAGTAATGCCAATATATTGATTTAGATTCCGAGGCTTACAGTACACTTTGCTGTTATGTTTGCATGGAAATAAGAGCTGATTAACAAGGGAAAATAGCAACTTTTCATCCATGTTTTACATTAAAGGCCATGATGCATGTGAAGCTTGGTATATCCGTAAAACTTTAATTAAAGGACCATTCCTAATGTGAGTAATAAACATGATGGATAGCGTGCAATCGTGAATCAATGTCCCTCTCTCTTTCATTTGAATTTTGAGTCCAGCCCAGGTTTGCCTGTTTGTTTTTTGGCACGCTGTATCTATTGCACATGGCAGTGATGAATTGAAGCAATATGATTTCTCATTTATTTATTTTTTTGCCTTTTGACGCCTGTCTCTGCATCATTTTGTCTTTTTATGCAGCCGCATGTGGCTGATGGTCATATTATGCATGGTGGCTGGCTTTCTATTATGTTGCACATGGGTACCGCTCTGCAAGGACATTAGGAGCGAAAAAGCGTTGTTGCTTTCCGTGTTGTTTGTTCTGTTTTATTTTGTTTTTATTTAGTTCTGACAGAAAGAAAGAGAGAGAGAGAGAGAGAGAGAGGGATGCTGAATCTTGCATAGCGGTTGTTAACAACTTCACAGAAAGGACCGTGATGCTAACATTTGTCCCCACACATACATGCACAAATATAGACTTTCACATATGTGTTGCCTCTTTTAATCAATCTCCTGTTGTCTCTCTTTGGTCCTTGTTTAGAATCACAGTGCACACTGTGTGGTGAACCAGAAGGTGAGTGGGCCTCGCCATTCCCCAAAAGCTCTTGTCATCGTCATCTTCCGGCTTGTTGTCTGCTGTTTTGGGGAGGGTGGGAAGAAGTGCAGCGGGGGCGACGCTTTGCTGCAGGCACAATGTTCTTCAGTCTTCATCTAAGCAAAGCAATGTTGCGCTGCAGGTTTTAGGCTCAAAAAAAAAAAAAAACACCACATAAAGATGGCGTCCTCCTGGTTTCGATTCCATTTAATGTCCTACTGACTGCCCTGCACGTTTCAAACATTAAAAGTATAATTCCAGAAGGCAGCTATCTTTATGCACTTGAGGTTACTCTTAACTGGCTGATTGACAGCATGAAGGCTGAAGGACAAATCTTCAGCGTGCTGGCTAACTGCATTTGCTTCTGCTTCACATCTCATTAAATGTTACATTTTGTGTGCACATGTTATTTCATGAGTGTCCATGCACTCCATACGCATGTCTATTTGTTTGTGTGTGTGTGTACAACATGCTTCAGATGTATTTGAATGACTGAAAGCTGCTTAGCGCTCACTACTGTTTATTCTGGCATCTTCTCATGCTACAGACACAGTCTCATCCTCCATCTCCAAATGCAAATCATTCCCATAAGTCTCTGTCTATTTCATTCTTAAACTAGAGTCCTTCTCTTTGCATGAATTATATTTTAAGGGGTGATCAATCCTTTTTGATCCATCTCCACAGTTATAGCTGGTAATTATTGCTCTGGCATTTCAGCTGTTGTATCTGTTGTTGGATTTTGAATGGAAGTCTGCTGTTACTGACAATCCTGTCCAATGACCTGTGAATACACCAGGATCTGACAGCTTTGTTTGCATTTTTCAGTAAGAAGGGCGAAGCTAGAAAAAAGAACCATAAACATGTTCAGTGACAAGCTCAGTGGCAGATATGATATTTCTTCCTGGACTTAACCTTGTCCAGGACTTAGCCATGTACCTCTAAGCCCAATAAGCATTATTCTGTGTCTCAAAAATCAATGGCGCTCTCTCTGCTTTGCTTGATTGGATTAAGACGTAATCAAATCAAGCACGATAACTGTGTGCCTGTGACCTTCCCACTGAGGCAGGAAGAAAGAGGAGGGAGGAGAAGCCTGAGGGAAGGACGGGGAATATGTGTTTGTGTATAGTATTTCATATGTGCAAACGTGTGTGTGTGTAGATGGGTAGAAGGGAACTCCCAAGGGACCTCCATGTTGCACAGGGCATCAAGGCCACAGAGCCACAGGGAGACCAGCCCAGGAGAGAGAGTTGTTTGTGCGTATGCTGTGGTTGACTCAGAATGGTTGTGTAAAGAAATACAGATAGAGAATAGTGTAGTTGGGTTTCCAACCTCAATAATTTGTGTACTGACCAAAATGTGTTCATAACACTGACACAGAATGCTAGCATTCAGTGCATGCCTGAAGCATTGTTAGCATTCTTCCATTAGCTGTTTCCTGATTTTAATCACAACTTTGCTGAATTTAGACGGTAATTAGATTTACGTGAAGTTCTTTTACAGTATGTTTTGTGTCAGGACAACATTAAACAAGCAGCATTAGTTGATATTTGGCCATTCGGGCAGCAGAACAAGCTGTAAATGCTGACATTTTATCAGCTCATAAAGTTGATATGGCAAGCATATTAGCAAACAGTTGCATGTGAACACATCCAGCAGACACAGAGCAATATTAGCATTCCTTTTAGTGCTGTTTTTGTCTCTGCTATCTTTTAAGGGTAATATCTGGCTCTTTAGCTACTAAATGCTCCACTGTGTTGACAAGCTAGTCAGTAACTTTGCAGTTTGGTGCTGGGTTGGAAGTGTACAGTAGGTTAATAGGAGTTTTTTGGGCTGAAAACTGCTGCTGCTTGATAACAATGTTGAGACAGAACCAAAACACAAACATTACAAGGCATAAAACCAAAACAGTGAGCTGAAAGGCACTAAAATGCCCTGTAGAGCTAAGAGCAACTGAAGTCCAACCCCTGACATTTCAGCCATAGTTAATATTAAAGTATTGGTTGTGCAGCTTTAAATTCCTCAGTATGATTGTATTCTTATTGGTATGAAAACTCAAATACTAGCAAAGAAAAGGTTCATACAACTCCCAGCCCTAATCTCTGTATTTGAGTGTTTGCTCTTTAGATCATCAGAGAAGAATGGAGTGCATTTACAAGGCCAACAAGGCCTTATTGCCTGCAGGTAATTTTTGTCCTGTGAGAGAGACAGACAGACGGAGAGAGATTGAAGTGCAAACATGCACATTTGCACATCTTGTCTCCTTGTCTTTGTGTGAATGCTGAGCCAGGGGCAACATGCCCTGCTGGGACCTCATAATATCCCACATAATACAAAAACACATAAAAAAGATCATTGGACACAATCTTAGATGGTAGAACTATATGTATTGTTACCTGCTTTTGTTCAGTAAGTGATTGTTACTAGTCTTTTTTCTAGTTTGTTTCTTTTAATGCTTTTACTGAGTAAGAGTAATTTGTAGCGCTTGGAAGTAATTGGTCATGCAGCAGCATCTTCCTTTGGTCTTTTCCAAGCAGGTGCTTATCATACAGTGCACAATCTGCATAAAAAGCTTGAAATGCTGAAAGCATAGTTGTTCAATGAAGATACTGAATAACTTTTGAAGAGTATTTGTGTTTATATGTTTCTATCCATCCAGGAAAGCTAAAGGTATTGTGCTGTATACTTTTAAAGAACCACCAATTATCATTTTTCCTTGGGTTGTTGGGTGAAACCGTGCCCCAAATTTGCAATGAAATACAAGAAGACACAGCTCACAAACAGTGGAGAGGAAAAAGCTACCCAAACAGGAAAGCTTTGTGACATAAAATAAGACTTTTTTTGAAACACAGGCAAAAAATGAGAAGACATTACTCAGCTGTGTCTGTAGCTATTCTTGCTGTCAAGAGAGAAATCAAAGGTCAGTGTGAGAGCTATTAAAGAACAAGGACAGGGTGACACTTTCATAGATGGGGTGGTCTTAAACATAAACATTATTGGAAAGTCTAAGTCACTGGATTCACCTTGAGAGACACTCCATGACTTCAAATCCCAATTTGAACTTATTAGGAAGAGCCACACGTAGCATACATAATATCCTTAATGAGCTTTCAAATAAGTTCAGTAAAGGTCTGACATATGGTGTCAGTCTCATTTTGCATTACTCATGTGAGGACAAGGAAGTCACAGCTGTTTTTGAGTCAAAATAAGAGCCTCGTCCTTCAGCTGGTGCATGGACAGTTTACTCACCTACAGCAGGCGTAAATGTGAGCGGGAGCATTTCATCATTAACCAAACCGTCACCGAAACCCTGAACTTCACTGCAAAGGAGGGAGAGAAAAAAAAGGGAATAAATTGAGAGAGAGGCGGGGTAGATGGAGGTGAAGGCTATGGGATACGTCAGGGAGGATGGATAAGGAGAAAGACAAAAGTTAAGGGTGAGTGGGAGGAAGAAATTTGCTAAATGAGAGAAGATCCTGTCTGAGACAAAAGGCAACTGCTCAGTTCAGTGTATTGGCCATCATTTGCCGTTTGTGTTTACATTTTTTCCTAGTGCCCCCTCCCAAAACCCTACTGGACATACTACTGGCAACTAAGCATCTACATGTTACATAGGTCAATGCACTGAACTGTAACAATTAAGCACTAAGCTCTTTGGTGTTGTATATATCCAGCCTGTGCCACAAATGGTACTATGGACCCTATTTTCATGGAGGTGCAACAACCAGCGCAAGCAGCGCTCCGACTGTTTGGTATTTTCCTGACCTTGAAACTGGCTTTACCTGTCTGTGTGGTATTTTGGTGACCAGTGCAGAGAGCATAGTGCACAGGTAGGAGGAGAGCTGCAAACAGGTAGGAAGTTCATTCAAATGAAGCAGCGCAAAGTGAGTTGTTGTATTTTGGTTGATACTTGGTCCTAGACATTGCTCTGAAAACAGACGTCTCAGAACCATGTCTGTTTCTGGCGCAATGTCAATCTGCTGCTGCTTTGGTGATTTTATCAACAACAGCAAACAAAATACTTGCTGCAAACATGCTGCAATAATAGATTAATGCTTGAAATATAAATGTCATTTCAATTAAACACTCCAAAATCCACAACCAAAATCAGCACGAAAATAACACTTAATGTGTTTAAAGCAGGAACATCAGAAAATCAGTCTGCATTGATCTATAATGAATGTGGGTGATTCTTACAGTATCCGTTGTACACAGCTGCTTTATACTGTATGAAAATCTTCTCCTTCAGTTCATTAAATCTCTGCAGCATCTGACGCCAGCAGGACTGATATGTTGATAAATCTGCAGCCTCTGAGAAGTGCTGCGCCAGAGCACAGTGCCGTTACACACAGCCTTTCACTGTGTTCACCTTCATTAAATCGCCTGAAAACGACATCAGGCTGCTACAGAATAACCACATACACCTCTACACATATCAGACTGATAGGTTAAAACTTGATTTTCTGCCTTTTTATGAAGGAGATGTCAGATTACCAGGGCTCATCATCTCTCTCTTCTCTCTACCTCTTCCATCTTTCTTTTAAGCAAAAGTAGCATTTTATGTTTTATTCTAGAAATACATTAATATATATATAAACAGCTTCACCAAAATAAATTTTGATTCTTTTTGAAATTTTATTTCTATCATTATCAAAGTAACTGGTCTGATGAAAAAATCCTACTCCATCTGTCTTTGGGTGCAGATCTGTGGTGATGTGTATTCATGCCGTGGCGCTCTGAACCATCCAGACATTTGTTTGTTGAGCTGTCATCATGCACCACTGTGATTATCACAGCTGTTTCAGAGTTATGAGATCCGTGATGATACTGGCTGAGAGAGTATTTAATAATCACCACACCCGCTGATCTATATTCACCTTCACCCAGCCCTTTTGCAGTTTGCGCTGCTGCACATACATGAACCAAAATAGCAGGTGCGACACCCACATTGTCACACATTGCGCCCAAGACCCATCACTTTGCGCTTGACATTGCACTTGCATGGTTAAAATAGGGCCCATATATCAGCACTGAATATGGCTTACGGTAATGTTGTGGTGTTGCACAACTCCTCCATATTCAAGTATTATATGTATTCAGGGCCCCTGTTATTTCCTCAGAGGGAGGTGGGTGGGCATCTTGGACTCATAGGTAATATCATTACACCCTAATATCCCCCTTGTGCCCAGAAACTGTCCTATATTGAATTGGGCAGCATGGATTTTTAATTTTCAGAAAACCATTTACATTGTATGTTGGCTAGACAAATAGGATGCATGCCAGACCACTGGCCAAGGTCAGTGTTCAATATAGAAGAGGCTTGTCGGTAGGCGTGAGGGGAGTTAGTACTGATGCTGTGCATTATATGACAGAGAGGCTCCACAGCCTTAATAATGCAGTCTCCATATGCACTCTGTCTGTTTAATACAAAATGAAAGGTGCTTTTTAATGCTTTTTAAGTCATATCCTCTAGAAGTTGGATTTATAGGAACTGTAATAGCTTCGGTAGCTTTGACTCTACTTGTTTTGCTTTTGATGTTTGAGTTGGCATATTCTGAAACCTTTGGCCTTCAGCTTGACAAATCATGTCTCTCATCTTAGATCTTAATTGGGCTGCAGCTTTACTGGCCTTTGCCAGCAGATCTGGCTGTGTTCCAAACACAGTACTGTACACAGTCAAGGAGCCAAGCATCCTGACGGCCAACAGTGCAACATTGGATTGCAGCGCCGCTCACATCCCTAGGAAGCCCGCACAACATTTCAGGGGCTTAGTGTTTGAGAGGATGGCAAAGCAGCAGCTTTATGTCACTAACAGCCATCTGAAGGAGAGAGGGAGAGAGCAGAGAGAGTAAGAAGAAAATATAACATCTAAAGGTTGCCTGCAGCTGCCCAGTGAAGTGGGATTAAGAAAACATCCTATTTAAACTGCAAGCAATTTTTCTCCCTTCACCAGGCGGCAAGGAAAAGTGCAGCAGGCAGTCAATCTTTTGAGCTTATCATCAAGTAGCCAAAGTTGCTCCCTCAGCTTTCTCAACCCTTCTTTCTCTTTCTGTCTCTCCGTCTCTCACTCGCGCACACATAGAGAACCACCAAACCACCACTTATTGTCACTCAACACACACTTTCCTGAAGCTTTCCTTCCCCCCTTTGATATTTTTACACTTAATATTACCGTCCAGTACATTTTAAAATGAATTTTAATGGCTCAAGGAGAGAGCCTTCCAGTTTGAGACATATAAAATATTATCAGGCAAAATAATGGAGGCTGCAAGGAGAAAGTTTTGGCAGATAGCTGGCACTGCCTCCGATATTACATGCCATCTACTCTAGCTTCAATTTGAGCACTGGCATGACAAATGTGTGGGGATGTATCTGTTCTGGAGATTGAAATGGAACACCTCTTTTTTTTCCACACTCTGCTGCCATTGATCTGTCTGCCTCTGAGTCACCAGGAACGCCAAAATCAGCAGCTAGAGTAATGAGAAGGCAAAGATAGAGAAACCGTACCAGAGAGAGCTGGTGAGAGGCCTTCAGCAGTTAGCAAAAGTTCCAATCAGAGGTACTTTCCGTCTTTCTCTCTCCACCAGCATCAATATTCTGTTTCGGCAATGTTACATGAGAAACTCTACTCCCAAACCAGGCTTCAGGTGATAGTTGACTGTGTGTAGGTGTGTGTTTGTGTCTCCCAGGTGAGCAGCTGTCCGGGTTTGGCTGTAATGGCTGCAGGGGACTGCATACGGAACAGCCTTGCTCAGAGAGTCCTGGGAAAAGTGAGAGGAAAGCTTGATATCACTCCAGGCAAAACACTGATGAGCAGCAGACACATCAGGGGAAATTTTGAACCAATTCAGTAGGAATGCCTTGGATGAGCATTTTGTGAATGCTCCCATTTATGATTCATTTTAAAAAATAAAAAAAACCTAGCGAGAGATTGTTGGCAACATTGCAATACTCTTTTTTTTTCAGGGAGATGACTCACAGATGAATATATCTCCAAATATTTGTATCGTTATCGCCCATAAGCATCATGTTCCGAAGCAGAATAGAGTCAATAAAATGAGAGTGATACTTTTGAATTCATTGCTGCCTCTAACCTCACTGTAGCTCATGTGGTTTTATTGGGCTCTGAGGGTGATGACAAGAGCAACTGACCGTCAGCATGGAAATAGTCTCATTACTAGGAAAGCATCCAGGGCCCGGGGTATAACTTGGCCGGGGGAGGTGTGATCACTGTTCTCCTAGTGCAGACATCATTCAGCTCCCATTTGATGATGGGGGCTAAATGCCAAACACTGCACTTGATCATTTGGATAGGCATATGCAATGGTAGGAACAAAATAAGACATGATGTCACTATTGGTTTGTCAACAATATTGGTATCAAAAACAGCCCACAATTTGCTCATTCTACAAGGCTCAAGAGGCATCTGCTTGAGACATCATTCTGCATAGTTCTGCACAGTCCATGATTGATTCTCCTTCACTCAGACATCAACGTGAATGTGTCTTGCACCACATTGGGCAAACACATGAGATGTTTTCAAATATTTTTCCTAAACTGTACATGATCAGTTTCTGAATAAATTTGACATGCATTTGCACGGAAACACATAGTTTATCTATTAGCGTAGTTTAAATTGTTGTTTCTAGTTTTAGAGTTTCAAGAGGTGGCGAGTCATGTCATTGTTTAAACACTCCTCGTAGTGTGCCAACTGGTATAAAACATACCCAGAAAACCCCGGAATTGTAAAAAAAAATTGTCATTATTAATCTTTCAGTAGAACCCTTCTGTAGGGATGTGCAGAGGATGTTAGAGGGGCAGGGGCCCACATTCATAAAGTGATTTTTGCAAATAATTAAATAAATATATGCCTGGAATGACTACTTTTGTGACACTGTTAAAGGAATATTATTAAAGTGTATATATTTAAAACAAACCCATGACTGAGGTTGGTTCAAACACTGCTACATGACAGTTAATTAATAATACATGCAAAGAAATGTGTATTTCAGTAAATTCTCCTCACATGTTAACCAGCCCAATTCTTACCTACTGTAGCCCTCTGACTGACACCCTCACTTACACTCCCTCTGGCTGCCTCTCTTGCCTCTATATTTGTCTCTTACCACCTCTCCATAAAAGGCATAATTGCTTCAATAATAACATAATAATTGTATGGCTAAGATACTATTACTATGTGCCAACAAATTAGTTTAATATGGATGGATGGATGGATGAATAATTCACATATCATAATACTAAGGTTTAGGAGACATCATGCATTTAAGTCATAGTTCAAAAAAGCAACACATAAGCTTCAGATAAGGTGTGTTAGACACTGGTTTATAAAAGATTTTAACAGTTAACATTCCTTCATCTTTTCCCTCCCTCCCTCCAAAAATACTGAAAAAATTGCTTGAACTTCTCTATTTGCCTAAATATATAAAGACATTTAGTAAACAGTTAAAATTCAACATTCATGTAAATGTAGCTGCATTCACTGTCCTTATACACATAAACACCTGTTGAGCAAACATAACACATAAAATACAAAGAAAGGAAATATGTATGTTTACTGTACATATAATTGTACATTAGGCATTACTTTAATGTCTGGCATTAATAACACAAACACATTGACAACATCACTGCTGATTATAGTTCATGCAAATCAATTTGACGTTAGAAAGTCAGATTAATTTAGCTGACATTGAACGCACCTCAATGGCTGCTTGTTACAGAAGGGACGAAAACATCCTTAATTTTGTCATATTTCTTAAGTGTATCATATCATCCTTATCTTGTAGCTTGTGGGGGATAAAGATGCAAACCTTTTTCACAACTGTTTAATTAACTTAAATAACTTGGAGAAACATGGCAGTATCAATACCCGCTTTGCATCACTTTACCTTGCGGTAAACTATTAACACTAACATATACTAATATAAATTCTCTGTCAGCTACACTCAGAAACAAGATGAGGTACTGAGTATATTGTTTTGTCACACTGGATGTAGCAGTAATAACAGGAATTTATTTATTAAAAAAACAACCCAGAAATGGGGCACTTTCTCTCTATCTATGTTTATCTATGCATCTGCCTACTTCTAATCCCCCTCAAAGTACTCTCCTTGAGATGCGATGCACTTCTCCAGGCATCTCTCCCATTCCTGTAAACATTTCCTGTAGTCATGATTTGTCATCGTGTCCAGAGCCTCCTGTGATTCTTCCTAAATTTCTTCCATGGTGGCGAATCTTCTCTCTTTCAGTCCCAATTTCAGTTTCACCAAACTGTAGGTTTATGCTACCTAGTTGCAAATCCAATAACTACACCTTAATCCCATGCTATTGATGGTTTTGGGGAATTTTAGGATCACCCTTCATATTTACTAGGCTCAGTGGATTCTCAACAGATGTTTTCCGTGATTTAAATCTCAGTGATAATTGAGCTTGAGTAGTGTTGTCTAGGTTTGCCAGGCTAAACATTTTATCATCAAGCTGAAGTTATAGGTTGATTGGGAAAAATGTCAAAACATTGCATATCCAATAAGTTAACCATTTGGTCAGCATTGAGAACTGACATCAGAGCATCACCACAGTGGAAAAAGGTGAAAATAATGGTGATACATGCAGTACAAAAGGGGGCTCTCAAGGTCAAGGAAATTGTGGACATTTTCAGTTTGTTGGAAGACCTTTGTTACAAATTGTTGGAACAGTTCAATTCTGGTGGTAATGAAATTGATTGGTAAAAATTGATCAAATTCACCAGATTATATTTGTTTCCTGTTTTTGTTTAGATTAGCAAACAGACCAATCAGCAAGGCAGTTGATAACAAAGCAGATATATTATATGATACCATAAAGGTCCATTATATTAATGCTAGGCTAATGGACAGGATGGACACAGAAAACTGACTATGATTTAAATATTATGGCCAATATAAAAACATTAATTCAAAGATTGTAAAAATGGGGCAAAGGGTCAAAATTTAGTGTCAACTCTAATTGACTGTTAACATTTAGATTCAGGAAGGAAAATCATCTTTAATGGAGTACCAGTCCTTCATGATTATGATACCTTGAACGCTGTCATACTTTCTCACTTCTCCTCTCCTCCTCTTGTTCTTTCACTTTCTTGTACTCTAATATTCTCTAAAAAGCACATCACAGAGTACACAGCAATATATGAAAGCTTGCATCTCGACATACAACAGTTATATCATCATTTCAACATGTATTCAAATCATATTGATTTGCCTGTAGACCCGTATCTGTGGTTCCATTTTTCTTGTTTTCTACAGTCTGTTAATTTTATCACCACATTATATGACACAAGATGGCAGTTTAAATATCTAATTGCTGGCAAATATCTCACCATTGTCTACTTATTCAAACTAGGAAAACAAAGTAACACCCACTGATGTTTTCAGTATACTGAAACTGGTAAAAACAAATACAGCAGATCTTAAAAATCATTTTAAAGTAAGTACATAGACTACGGATGGGAGGATAAAAGATTTATTGCAATTTAGGATAAAAAACACTCAGGATAAGTTGCTCGTGGTGAATTTCCATTATCAGGATATCCATTACCATGAATTGGGATAATTGTGAATATCCTCACATGAATGATTTGAAAAAGCTGTCTAACATGCAGTCCTATGTTGATTTCTTGATTTATTTTGAATTGCCACAAGGAGGAGCCCGAATCTTTCCAGTCACTGTTTGTTTGTTTTTCACCAAATGTTAACTAAAAAATGACGTTTCCTATCTGTGATGCAATAAAAAATATTAGTTTCTTAAAAAAACATAAGGAAATATGATTCCAGTATGTTTTACTGCCGATTATCGGGGTAATATTGTGAATCGCAATTATTTTGGCCAGGATAATCGTGACGTGAAATTTTCGTATCGTCCCGTGCCCAATATAGACACAGCAGCCTTCTGTTGAGCATGTATTCTCTATCATTCTCTTCCATCTGTGCTGCCTTTGTCCTCCTCTTTCTGTGAGTGTGTCCACTGCCTGCACTGCTGTGGTCATCAGTGCAGAGGTCTTCTCCCTCCAGGCACTGCTTCTTTCTTCAGAGCTCCTTATTAAAACCCCCAACCTGGCCTCTGGGAGCCTCTCTTTCTCCTTCACCACCTCTGTCTCTTTCTCTCTCTATTTCCCTTCCTCTTTAAACACACACACAGGGGCATAGGTGGGTATTTCTTTCCAGTTTGTTCCACCCAGTCAGGCATGAGCTCTTCAGATTTTTCAGCAACAAGAACCAATTACGGTAATAAGAATAATTCCCTAGCCGAAACCACCAATGTCATCATTTCACATTTTTTCCCTGCTGGCTCTCTCTCTCTCTTTAGTCAGCCCTGGCCTACAGTATATGATCAAGGGCCTCGTGTGGATGGAGCCCCAAAGAAATTAATCATTACTCTCTGAAATGATGGCACCTTAGAGATGCTTGTGATTACAGAGCACCGCAAACTCGCCGTATTTAAGCCCTGCATCGGTTTTTGATTATAATCAAAGTGTATTGCCGCACTTTTATTCATGAGAGCTCCTCAGATGCATTGCTTTGCTAGCCAAGCGTCAGACGGGGCCAGAGATATCAGATGATGCACTGGCTTGCTACTGAATCTCGAGCACACTGTTGCTATGTATAGGCTTAGTGCACTCAGAAGAATGGATTGGGAGAGTATAAGACTGATGGCTACTGTCAGGCTGCAGCATGGGTGAATCATGAACACCCATCTGAATTTCCACATAATGTTCCACCTCTTGAACATTTCCTGCTGGAACAGTTGTCTCTTTTTCACCACCGTTTTATTTTCTGTATTATTTTCCAAGTTAGGAATGAAAGGTTGAGTCTTTTCGTTTTCAACCGACGTCATTGTTGTTTGACATTGTGCCACCAGAGCAGCTCATAAAACAAGGAGCTTGATGTCATTGTGCTCATCAGTCTATTGTGGTGCATTGTTTACTACTTGATAAGCTCAAACAGCTTGAGGTCACAGAAGCACAATCCCTTTACCTAGCAGGGAGACTGAGTCCTCTGTGCCCTATGACAGACTGTAAGTCTTTCAGTGACACTGAATCACCATGACATGGGAGATAATGAATACAACACAGACATCCTACAGTAGAACACTGGAGTTGTTGTTTTTTTTTTCACTCGATTTAAGGATGTGCTGGTTTCATTGCCAAACACTACTTCTCACTTTGTGTTGTTTCTCTCTACTTCATGTGCTTGCACCAAAATCACATTATCATGCTCTGCAGCCTCTTCATTTAGCCAGATATTTGGCTCAGTGGTGCTGAGGAAAAAAATTGGCTTCTTGAAAGCATGTCAGCCAGCAGGAAATAAGGGTTATTTTTTGCCCTGCTTTTCCTAATGTCAGTAGGCATACCTCGCAGCTTGTGTGAAAACTCATTACAATGTAAATATCTGATGTTGCCATCACCTGTAATGTACAAAATATTATTTTTCACCTTTTTCATAATGATGTTTGGGTACATGCACATCCACTATGTAGGAAATTGGAAATTGATATAGTACTTCAGTGACCACTCTATCTGCAGCTCTTTTAGTTATTAACCTCAGTGCAATTCAGGTGAACACAGCAGTCAGAAAGATTTCCCACTGGCCCAAGATTCATTGGCTCCAGTTGGCCAAAGACTTAGTAACAACATAAGAAGAGGACCAAAAAGTTTAGTTTGGAAAATTAAATGATACTGAGGAATTGGCATCATCATTATCACTCAACAAAACTGGATCCTGCAGTATTAAACCTTATGTAATAATTCAGGCCAGTAACAGACAGTGGTCTCTAATTTTCTTGTCATTATGGCGCTTGAGCTGATAAGCTGCATTGTGCCTGCTTTTGAGTAACTTTTAATTCACATTATATTCCCTCTTTTTATGTCATTAAATACTGTCCCCTATTAATTACACAGAGCAGTTTAAACACAAATATTTAACGCTCCGGCTCATTCCTATTCGTGACAGACGTGTCTGCGTGCCTCGGAGGTGCAGCCCTAGTGCTGGAGACACACTTTTTGTTGCTAAAAATAAACACATCCAACGCTCCCCCATCCTGGATTTCAAGAGGGAACACATACCCAAACAGCATAAATAAGGGAAAAAGGAGGAACAGTGCTCACAGCATGAACTGCTGGAGGGGACTGTCATTATTTTCAGCAACAATTATGACAAAACTGCACTTCTGTCAGTTTTGGGCTAGCCCCCTCCTCCCCACTCCCCTCCCCATCAAGGAACATTTGAATCATCCATGAGTGAGGTTGATTCACACACAAATGATTTCTCCTCCCACACAAGTTTTGGAGAAGTGTTATTTGGAAGTCTTCGTTCAGAAATGATTTATTGGTGATACTGCGTAGACATCCTCCTGGTAACTACCAGGGTTGGTTTTAGGACTGAATGCGAGCCTCTGATGATGATGTGAATCACGTCAAAAGTGTCGTAGCTGTGCAATTGCCTCAAAATTAGCTTCTTTGTCCAGGAAATTCACTCTGTGCGTCTGAAAAGAAGAATGTGTGAGCCTTTTGTTGTCGCTGGCTGTGTTCAATCACAGTCCCTCCTGTGGCAAACTAACCTCGGGACATAATAGCCAACCCTGTTGGTCCGGTCTGTGTGTGATAACTAGCACTCGTCTGACGTGGCAATAATCCAAGATCAGAGGGGTTAATAGTGTGTACTGTGTCCTCACCCTAAAGGCCCCCACTTCCCTGAGGGGTCCTCATAACGTCTCAATGCCTGAGCCTGATGTGGGCCCTAGGAAACATTAATTCCTCACCCAGCCTTAGTGGAGGTCACTTTGGGTTAATCTTTATGGCAGGAAGCTGGGCTGTGGAGCTGTGGATGATGGATGCATGCCATGGCTCATGGCCCTCAATCAGATGTGTTTTACTGAAATGTAATACACCCTGTTGCTTACTTACACATTAGTCACATAAGTTGTGGCCAAGAGGTCTCGGATTATGGGTCAAGAATCATACAGAGGTGGAATGAAGTGTTTTTTGCATTTTTTGTGAATTTAAAATTATACAGGCAGCAGTGACAATCTTATAGTATGCACATTTTGTAGCAGCGGGGTCACTACCTTTGAGCTCAGCTGAAGTGTTCTCAAAGAGCACACAAGATACTTAATTTGGGTTCACTCTAAAACACTGCACACTCTGACAGCCAGCGCCACTTAACGCTCATTCTAAAAACCAAACAATCCATTACTGTCGGCTGCACAGGACCTTCTCTACAGGTTAAGCAATCTGCGGTATTTCCTCCTGGCACCTAGAAGACCTTTCTAAACTGTTAAAATCTCTTTCACGCTGCCACTTACCTGCCCAACTTCCGAGCTGCAACCACTGAGCACCAGCCGACAACTGAGTACTTTTTAACAAACATGTCGATGGCTAAACAAGATGTTCTGTCTGGATGGAGGAGAGCTCTATTATGCTCCCTCTCGTTCTCCAGTTCTTGCATTTATCTCTTTCTATCTCTCCTCTCTAGATGCTGTCTTTCTTCTTTGATTCATGTTTTTTTAGGTGTGGGGTGACACAAGCTGCAAGGTTGCAGTGACAGCAGCTTGATGGAAGCTGATTTGGTTTTTTGTTCTAATCAACACTGAGGTAAAGAGACGGGTGGATGGTATTGTGGTACTGCCATACAGTGAGAGTTCAATGGATGCTCGAACATCTACTTTGCTTTCTCTGTACTCTTGCGCTTAAAGATTAGTTTCATGATCAATTCATCCATGGATTACTTGTTTTATTTATCGATCAGCCATTTATCTATAAAATGTCTGGAGAAAAAAAAGTCCATCAGTTTCCCAGAGCCCAAGATTACAACTTCAAATGTCTTGTTTTGTCCGACCAACACTCCAAAACTTACACAAACCTAAATAACACTAATATAAAACAAAGTAAAACAGCAAATCCCTACACTGGAGAAGCTGTAACTACAGAATGTTGGTGTTTAATTTGTTTCAGCACTAATGTGTTTGTGTGTATTGTGCATGTAAATGTGGTAGTAGTAGTGCATGGACCATTTCAAGTAGTGTGTATAACTTTGACATTTGCTAAGGCACTACTCTGTTAGTAAGTGGAAGATATTCCACACCGCAACATTGATTTCATGAGTTTCACCTCCCACTGAATAGTTTTTGCAAATGAGGAGATGAGGAACACAAACGCGAGCGTGCCGGCGGTCATGTAGCATTCTACTGATGATCCATTACTAATTGCAAAATTGTGCTGACAATTTTAAGAGAGTTCAGAGCATTCTCTCAGGCTGAAAAATCTGCTACAACATTTGATTTGATTTCAAACCTTCCTTTTAATACAAAATCTCATGTTGTGAACTGCGCTGTCGAGAGAAACTGCAGCAGCTGAGGTCAAGACATACTGACCTTTCATTATTGACTCCTCGCTAATCAGGCGACCCCAGAGTATCTCTTCAGTCTCATGGGAAAAACATAAACACTTCCATTAGTCCCGGTACCATTTAACTTTATATCCTCATATACTGTGAACCTCCCTCCTGTTAATGTAATGGAGCCATAGCCAGCATTTACGTATTCATCCCTCCATCCCTCCTAATCTGTTTGTGATCAAGTTTTGTACTAAGCAGTCCAATAGGACTTAGTGAGTGATGCCCTGTGCTCAGTGAGAGTACACAACATTAATAACTCAAGGTAATGAGTTATTATCTATAGCCTTTATCAGATTGACAAAACCCATTGCATTATCAGTGTTGAACGAGGGGACCAGCATCAATTAAATCACCACCTCTCATTGTTCACGTTCAGGCGGCATTAAAGTATGACAAGCGAAACATAATTAGGTATTAAATTGACCATTGGGTGAAACGGATTCACAGCATGTTTCATATATTCCCTGTTAATTCATGCAAAACAGCATTAATCCATCATAAGCATGCTTCGCTGCATGCGTCGCCTTCTCTCACTTGGTTCTATGTTAATTCATCCTCTTCTTTGGCTCCCGTTCTTCTTCACCTATCCTCCGTGTCTTCCTCTGCGAACACAAAATGATCTGAGAGAACGCAGCACTCGTTCTTATTTACAGTAGGATCACATACTCTAGCGCAGACTTCACTGAACAGTTTGTTGATTCTGAATCACACCTGCAAATATTGAACACTTGGTAATTTGTGTTTTCGCAGATTTGTGTAATCTCTCTGAGGAGCAGCAGGCAAAAAAAAAAAAGGTTGTACCTGCTACATTGCCCAAACTGTTTTGTACTTCTTTTTTCGATTGTGATCGTGCTCATGGTGAAGTAATTGTTGTGGGCTCATTTATTTGCTATGTGCATACACATTGCATAGGGGAGTTTTTTCAAAGCCCAGGCCTCAAGGACATGCATTAAAGGGCCAATCAGGAAGCAGTGTGATGCAACGATGCGGTCGTTACCCTCAGGGGCTCGCCTTGTTGGATATGGAGATGAGAGTGGGAGGGATATCACAGGCGCTTTAATTGATTTCTGTAGAGGAACAGACCACCCAGATGTCGTGCAATTTCAATATCCATACTAATAAATACTGAAAAATCGCACGACACAATTTGTTGGGAGAATGTTTTCCTGCATAATTGAAAAATGATGGTAACAGTAAGGCTTGTCATTAATGATCTACAGTGATGTAATTGCCAGAGAAGGGACAAGGACATATTAAATTGCTCTTCTCTGCTCGTGATACAAAGCATGCACATCCAGCATTTGTTCCGCCTTTTCTTCTTGATTAGATTTTTCAACAGTGTATGTTGACGGATATTTTGCAACATGGAACCAGTGTAAAGCAGCGATGTTACATTCTTTTTAAAGCCTGGCACAATTTTTATACAGTTTAAACATGTTCAAATCTGCTTTCATTGTATTGGCACAATATTCATTGTTTTAGGCACAACATGAACACAAATATGGAATTTTGTTTTGTCATCTTCCACCTCTGTGACAGCCAAGGCCTATTAGCAGACCCAAAGGCTACGCTGAACCTGTGTTTCCTCCCCAAATGAAACTAGGGCTTCAACTAACAATAATTTTCAGTATCAATTAAACTATTATTTTCTCAATTAATTGATGAATAGTTTGTGTTCTGTTTGACCAATATACCAAAGATATTCAGTTCAATATCATAGAAGAAATGATTGACCAATTATCAAAATATAGTGGATGATTCATTTTCTGTCAATTGACTAATCGCATAATTGACTAGTTGATCATTTCCTCTCTAAATGAGACAGTCGAGCCTCAAGGAGACCAAAGCTAATGGAGCATCCAGACTTTCCTTGTTAGTCCTTTATTAACATTTTCAAGTTCATCACTGGGAGGTTGCCCTCACACTGCCAACAAAATGTAAATACCAAACTGAGACAAAGTTTTAGATAATCCACTTTACAGTGTGTGTTATATTTATAATTGTATCCAAATAAGTTACCTGAGGTATAAGATTTCTTTTGTTACACCATGCTAACAAGAACAAATTTGATCTCTAGTTTATGTTACTTAAACCCTGCTATTCAGGCTTTTTCATTGGTCTTGTTGATGTGATATACAGTACATTAACCTCGTAAATTTGATGAGGTTGTGTGATATTTCCAGACTTTACGAGTTAATGATCTCCTGAACACACCATTAAACAAGTGGCAGGTACACATTGGATTATGGGGTACTGATACATGAGATGTGTAATTTCTCAGCCATATTTGGAAGAGCCTTTTGAAATGGGAATGGCCTTTCCAGAATGTTATGACATATTCAGTCTAGAAACACAAAATTCAGAGAGTCAGGCCTCTGAATTGGGACACAGCTAGTGACTGCTGTGACTGTCACATCTCCCCATGCACTGTATGTTGCCCCAGGCAAAGACTAACACCCTGGTCCTGGCTGTGCTGTGCTCAATATTTGTTTCTCAGCAACTTGCAGCTCAAAGCTTGAAGGGATTGAACAAGGAGAGTTGCTGTAGAGTTCTTATGGGGTGGGTGGATGGAGGGATTTGATGTTTGTCATGGTAGTGGTTCCACTTAAGGGGTTTGCTTTAGAGGCAGTGATGACAGGTTTCTTCAAGAGCAGTGTTAAAATTCAGCAGAAGTTGGGTTGTTTAGCTCCCCACCTATGACATAATTCCAAACATCTTTATCAGACGCTCATAAATTTATATTTTGAGGCTCCCAATAAGACTGAATGATATACTAAAAAGTATATTTTTTCCGGGAAGCTATACTAGCTATATATCCCACTGAAGGATTATTTGCATTGCTCACTGTCAGTTATTTCTCACATCGCTGTGATATATTGTATTCCAACAGCATAAAGCATTCCCACGAGAACAGTCATACTGTACCTCCGAGTCAAATTGCATTTTCACCTCCATTTACTACACCAAGTGAGTATTCCTGACAAAAATTTTTGCACTGGTGTAACTGCATAGCAGCCTGTCTTTCACCCTCTTTCTCTCCCCTATGCCTGCCACTCTTCTTCACATACTTTCTCGATCTGACAGCACACAGATTCCCATACGCAAATACATGTGTGCTAACCAGTCTGACATTATAAATTACTTCTGCTCACCTAACAGAGGCTCAAAAATGGCTTTTAGACGAGATTCAGTTGAAGAGGCTGCGGTCAGACCCCTGGGAATGAGAATGAAAGGCTTGTGAAGCAGGGATGTCAACTGGCAGTCGGCTACAAGTTTAGCCCGTCACCGATCAATTTCAACACTTGCTGTCAATATGTTTTCTCTGTTCCTGTATGTTTCTTTGAGTCCTCCTTTCTGTTGTACATTTCAGCATCAAACAGGTGACAGCTGCCTTAAATCTGATCCAGTCTGACTGTTCTCAGAGCCTGTATCCATGTTTTCCACACCGCCTTTTATCCCATTACAGCTACTTGTGTTGGATCTTGGGGGGAAACTAAATCAGCCCTCTCACTCCATTGAATTATTACCAGAATCATGTGGTTTGAGTGACTGCCTGGGGAAGCAAATGAATGCTAGACTGCCCCCATAAGAGTGCCTTGGCACAGATGTTGACTATGAAAGCAGCGTGAGTGCACATATCTGATCTACATTACGCTTTTAACTCAGACTGTGTAACACAGCGTCATGTGATGAGTGTACTGTGGATGGAAGAGCTCCTGTGCAACAGGTGTCATTAGTTACTTTTGCCAAATCTGCCACATCAGCCTTACCCATATCACATACCCGTAGCATAGCCCTCATATATGACTTACTGTAGAAGTGTGAAATTAAAGACATGTTGAAAATATTTAAGAAAATTGTAAATTAGCATCCAAAATGTAAGACAGCTCTGAGTTATGTGACCTTTCTGCGCTGGAACCTTGCTCATCCCACAAAGGTCATTTTTGGACCTCCTCTGGTCATTTATTGACTGGTGCTCAATTTACTGGGGGTAATTTTGAGCATCAGCTTGCACTTTAAGGAGGCATTTGATGGGCTGAAACCTGCCAGACACGATCAATCTATGTAAATCCAAAAGAACTATATTTATTTAAAATAGTTGTCATACATTTTGTGTATCTTTACATACACTGTAACTTTACTGTTACACATTTTATCAACAATTTATTCGTGTTCATTACTGTCTGTCTTCATGTTATATATGTCAAATATTGAACACTTTTACGAGTGCCATAAATGCTTTCGAAATAAAATTTAAAGGTACAGTGTGTAGAATTTAGTGGCATCTAGCAGAATGGACTTGGCATAAATAGAATATGATATTCATAAGTATGTTTTAATTAGTGTATAATCACATGAAAATAAGAATAGTTGTGTTTTCGTTACCTTGGAATGAGCCCTTTATATCTACATAGGTAGTGGGTCCTCTTCCATGGAGCCCGGCATGCTGCACCGCCATGTTTCTACAGTAGCCCAGAATGGACAAACCAAAGATTGGCTCTGAGAGGGCCTTTTGTGTTTTTGCACGTTTTGCGGCCACCGTACGTTCTCCTACACGCTTGGAAGGGGAGAGGGAAGGGAGGGGTATTCAGTTGGGTGCAACCTCACTGCTAGATGCAACTAAATCTTACACACTGGTCCTTTAAAAGTATCTAGAGTTTGATTAGTTGATTGACAGAAAATGAAAATCCAAGTATTTTGGTGTTTTATTAATCTATGAAATCATCTTCAGTCATTTAAGCAAAAATGGTTCCAGTTTGTCAAATGTGAATATTTGCTGGTTTTCTTAGTCTTCTCTGATAATAAGCTAAATATCTTTTGGTTTTGGGTTGTTGGTCGGACAAAACAAGTGATTTGAAGATGTGACCTTGGCCTCAGGGAACTTGTATTGGGCATTTAGCACTATTTTCTGAGGTTTATAGACTAATCAATTGATTAATAAAGACAATA
Source organism: Thunnus thynnus (assembly GCF_963924715.1). Lineage (NCBI taxonomy): Eukaryota > Metazoa > Chordata > Actinopteri > Scombriformes > Scombridae > Thunnus > Thunnus thynnus. The sequence goes on along the minus strand of NC_089532.1, from coordinate 20,328,052 downwards.
ATCTGCAGACTAATCAATAATAAAAAAGAATCATTAGTTGCACCCCAAATATAGTATCTAATGTTATTAACGTAACATTATCAGTGGGACTGAGGAAAATGTAATGTAACAATCACCACACATGCTGTACAGTCATATTAGTGATAATAGTGGCAGCTGTTTGCAGCACATCACTCAGCAAGGTTATCAGCACAAGCCTTGTGGAGTGGCTAAATCTGCTGTTTGGCTTCCCCAGCACTGGCTGGTAAATAGTTATTGTATGATGTGTTTAGAGTGCACCCGGGGCTTTGTCAATAGCACTTCTTTCATTTCACTGCTGTGAAATTATGTCAGTAAAACAATGGGGCAGGCACTTACACTAATTACATTTTACTGTCAGATGTGTCCAGGATCACCTCCACTCCCTAGAGCGACATGCAACCTTCCTCCATCCAAATCAACAGAGGGTGCCGCTGTGGTGTGTAGCACTGTGGTTCAGTCTTTTAATTCTTCCAATCACATATCATGTGATCTTTACAGTAACAAAGACTTTGCATATCAGTATCGCTTGTTTCCACCCTCTAATGTTGTCAGTACACTTAATGTTTCTGATCGGATTTTGTCCCGATTAACATCACAGCAAATCATTTAACACGCTGATTGACTTTGTAGCTCTAATGTTCTGGCTGACTTTGGGGGAAAAGGCAAGTGAGAGACAAGGATCTGAACCGGACTGTCGGTATCACTTCCATCTCCAAAAAGTCATTAAGGCTGGCCCCCACCCTCCACTACCTGGGCTGCTGTGGTCTGCAGAGAGACTGCTGGAGCCAGGAGGAAAATTACATTAGAGGTTAAAGGATTTCAATTGTCTTCTTCTGAGGAGTGTGGACGTCTGCAAGCCCTGGGGACATGTCGTGTTTTTAAAATCACATCCGTGATGGGATTGTGTCTGTGGACTGATGGTTGGTCTGGACCTTCTCATCTGCCAGGAAACATGAGCTGGGTCTTGAATAGTTGATACAGTGTTAATGAATGACAAGGTCTTGCTGTCATGAACTTGCTGTTTACTTGAGCATCGCAGAACATTTGATGCAACTCGTGGATTCTTGGTCAACAGGATGCCTTTGACGTGTGTTTATTCGTCATCCCTGCAAATAATAACAGTGTGGCATTATCAAATTATATCTCATTTTCAGCTGAAGTCCTCAGTGGCTGCAACGACAGCAAAGGATGGGAACTTCAGAGCGTGTTGCTACAGCAACCAGGAACTGTTCTGAGGCTTCCTTTAACAAGTTGCCTGGGAATGCAGTCCTGGCTGTTACATAAGATGTGACTTACTCTCTCTCTCTCTCTCTCTCCCACACTCACAGGGCTTTTCCTGTGGCAGAATTTCACATTCAGCATGATTTATTCATAGCTGGATAGCTGCGCTGGATTTATGATTCCACCATGTAAATGCAAGCCCATGCAATCTACCACACTTGGCAAGAGTTTGCGCAGGGGCATTGTTGGACTCAAAGTCAATTTCTGTGGCTGTTGTAAATGAAAAAGGGGTGTTTTGAAAAGATTTAGATTTAGAAAATCAGTGCTTGATTAAGGAATGATTCAAAGATAGCAAGATAATTTGACAGCGTTGCCACTGTTGTGATGTTGTGTGGGATGAAATTACCACGGCTGAATATGAGAGCGGCTTTGCGTTTTCGGCGTAGCCATTAACAATTGACATTACAGTCTTTTGTGTTCAATTCCAAGATACAAAAGAGTAATCAGAAAGTTGGGGAGCACAAAAGCTTCAAGTATTGTCATACTGGGAGGAACAAGGAACGCTGATCCTGACACTTGAATTCCTTTCTGTCACCTATCGTTTGACTGGCAGAGAGAGAGAGAGGGGGGGGGGGACTGAGGAGGAGCGCTGAGCGCAGCACAGATAACACACTTCATCATTAGCGGGCTCACGATAAGTATTCAGACATTCAGCAGCTTCTCTTTATCTGGCCACCATAATCTCTCTGCACCTAAATACTATGGCTGCCTTCAGCTTGCCACTCTATTGGTGAAATTGGGTGTTAGGGAGGAGAAATTGCCATTTTGCTATTTTGTTGGGACAGCCTGCCAATAGCCTAATCATTTCTGAAGAGATTAGTATTGAAGCTGATATACTTGTGTGCAGAGCTCTTTGGGGGTTTACAGGAATATGCGTATCTGCTGTTATGGTTCATGTTCACACTGTATCAGTATCATTTTACAGTCTCCTGTATCTCTTATCTCCCCAGATTCTCCCAAAACATATCGCCACACACAAACTGTCTTCTTGTAATCATTACTGTTGTTTACAGAGGCTCAATGGACAATATACCCCCTCATCTCCGCTAGCTTCTCCTTGCTCTAATCTATCCCTCCATGCTCGCAGGCAAACCTCCACCCTGCTGGGAGAGAGATAGTGGTGTGTCAGCTTTGATTACTGTGGGGGGTCTCTCACTGTGTCATCTCTCACATCCAGACAGCACTCTCAGGTGTGTAAGTATAACCACATGCAGCTCGGTGCAACAGCTAGAGGCTGAAGTGGAAGACACCAAACATGCACATCTGTGCAGTTGTACACAAGTATGTGCACCACTGAGTGCAGGTTAGGATTGGATATTTACCTGTAAATATATAACTCTTTCCAGGATTTCTCAGCATAAATGTAATTATTTTAAAATGTAGATAATAAATCATGAAATGCTTATTGAAATGTTTGGTGTTACTTTTACAAATTGTACCACTTTTTTGTAGAATGTTAAATTCATATATATCCTACATTATATTGCTGTAATAATGGTAATTCAAAGTTGGACATGCTATTTAGCTACAGCAGTTGCGTGGTAGCATTAATGAAGTTTGGAGAAGGTGTCTTTGATCCAGTACATATAATAGTCTGGACAATAGTGACACTATAGTAACACACAGGTGCACATAGAAAGGCAGGCGCACACAAGCTAAAAAAAATCCCAGGTCAATGCAGGTAATTTTCCAAAAAAAAAGCAGTAGATTTTGACAACATTTTCCAGTAAATATCAGGATTTTAATCCCTGTCATGCAAACCCCAGTGCATGTTCTTAGATATGCACCCACGTCTGGAAGAACAACAACACTTCACTATGACATCTCTCCTGCTGCTATGGGACCCTTAGTCAGATGTTTCCAAAATAATGACAGTCACTGTGACAGTTTCAGGTGTCGACTGAGAGAAACAGATGTTGTGTAATACATTGTTTTCACACTGGTGACAAAGTTCATGATAGCTTCCACAGCAGCATGTCACTTGGTATTTCTCAGGAGCGGGCGCGTGGACTGCTGATCTTTTTTAATAGCCTGAGTCATTATTGTGATATATGTTCATCTGACCCCTCTATAAATCACCCCAGTGTGAATTCCTAGTTTGATTTAAAGCCAGTTGGGAGAGCAGGTCCTCCCCTGCTGTGTGAGTTTGTGAGAGCAACCATGTGTCCACATGTGACACATGCAGTGTGGACTCAGCACACATTAATGTAACCGACTCTTTTTTTTATCTCATGTCTCAGCATTAAGTATCAGTCATAGCAGCGAACATGAAAGGAACAGTGTTTTTTTCTGGCATTTTAGGTGTCATGCTCAGCCAGAGACAGATGGTTTATGAAGAAAAATATCAGTGACAAGTGATTGGCTTCCAATTTCTGCAGCAGTTTGAAACAGTTCAGTTAGTTTGCATTTGCACACTAAAATGCTGTGGATTCAGCTCACACTTGAAATGTATGCATGAATCGTCCTGTGCTGTCACTTAGATGGACAAGTGAGCAGGATGTATGCCAAAGCTGTAAGCTGGAGCCTTATTTTGATCAGAGCCGCTATGGTGGATATCATGAGGCTTGCGAAGCTGACAGATTTGCTACTTTGCCTCTTTTCCCATTGGCTCCTTCTCAAATCTAATAGCTCAGACCATTGCTAATTTGCCCCGAGGGTTGAGGACACAATTCTCCTTCCTTTGATTTTCTAAAGAAAGGCCAGAATTCTGGGGAGACTGCATTTAACCTTTGGGAGATGGGCAAGAAAGCAGCTCTATCGATTTGTTTTGCTCAGAAAATAAGGGGTGTGCCTTTACTATGGCCATTTGGAAGGGATTCTGCCAGAGTAGCTTGACCAGGCTGTTTTGCTTTTTGTTCTTGCTACTAAAATGCAAAAGCTTCTTCCTTTCTTTGACATTTATTGGACACTACAGATATTGTAACTTTTTTTTAAAAAAATGATGTATAGATTGAGTACAAGCTGTGATTGCAGAAATACAAGATGCCAGATATTTGTGTAGTCCACCAGACCTTTCAAAGAAACCACTGACATTATTGCATGCATGTAGTTCATACATGGTATATGAGTGTTAGAATTAAACATCTGATATATACATGCTTGTTTAAATATTGTTGACATTGTCATCTTTCTGTGGTATGGATACGTATTGAACAGTAGACCAGTAGTTTAAATAAGCAACCAAATTAAAGTACTGAAGCAGTTTGGGGCTTTTAAGCCAAACCATTCAGAAATGACTGATTCTTTTTCTGATAAAAAAAACATTAAACACTGCAACTACAGGTCTGTCATGTGTTGCCTCAACACTGGAGAGCTTCCACACAGTTGCCTTCATCCCAATCCTCTCTTAAATAGTGCTGTGACTACTAGCCATGATGCTAACCACTGCCAAGTCTGAAGGTCGTATGCCTTTGATCTCTCAGTCTAGTCCGGCGCTTTATTATCTTTTAACTTTGTTTTCAACTCCGGTTAGGGTCTGAGCCAGTGGAAGAGTGGGAGCTGTCAGTGATACTCAGTGCAGATATAATGCTATTTAAATGCTAATGTGTTAAGAGGAGCAAAACGACCTTTACTCACACTCTGCACGCAGGCGGAGCAGCAGCACAAAACAGAAGCCCTTAATAAATGAGCCTCTTCCTCCGACTCCATTTCCCTTCCCTCCACACCTCATGTCAGATATAAGGTGTGTTTAACGCCGTCAAGAAGAAGGTTTGACAACATTATAGAGCTGGGTATTGTTTCAGGTGTTAAGTCAGACATGATTGGATGATTGCAGAATGTGATTGGTTTATTTTTCTCAGGAAATGTCTTAGCCCATAACAATAAGATGCCACATCTCTTATGTGTCTTTATCTGCATAATCATTACTATCACCCATCAACATTTTAAAGTGATAGCCTAGGTATGTTGCGCTGACATTAAATTCCCATCCGTTTTCTAAATTCACCCTCCATCCTAGCAGTCATTCTATGCAGTTGGCACACTTGCCAGGAAGCCGATAATGCGATGGCAGTTGCTGATATCAGTGTAAAAACAACAAGCCCTCTCCCTGTCCACAGATTTCACAGATACTTGTCTCCCTGTTGGCAGAGCACTTGCCAGTAGGATGCACACTCACCGAAAGGGCTGCTTTCCCTCAATCCACCTTGTGTAAATAACCTTCTGAATGTTTTGTAAGACTTACTTTTTGACCCCTTTTTTTCTTTCCTTTAGATAAACTTAAATTCTGTATCAGCAGAGGAAGAGGTGAAAAGGAGAAAGAGAGATGGAGGGCGGATGTCATCTGTCTTACTATATAATGCCAGGAAATGCTACAACTCTGCCAGTAGATAATGTATTCAGCGCAGCTCCCTGAGATACCTCAAGGAATACGCAGCAATCAGAGAAAGGCCTCAGAGTAAGGCAGTGACATAACTTCAGACAGAAATGTAACATCACATTAATCAATAATGCACCATCATCCTCCTGCTGCAATTACTAGCTTGCAGTGAACCGGACTGACTCAGACCAAGCAAGTTCACCTGATTTAGCCTAGCTGTTGAATTATATTCTAGTAACGTTTTTGATAGGCATTTTCTGCTCCGTTATGTGCAGCCTTACAAAAACAGTTGCTCCCGAGGGAAAATGTCTTATCTTTTTTTTCCCCCCCTCTCATGCATGCTTAGAGTAGCCTGGATTAATTTTACATCAGGCTGCCAAGTAGACATCCTCATGTAAGACTGGTAAACAACGAGAATTTGTTTTCATCTCGACAGATGGAGGACGACAGCAACAGAAGAGCAGGGCTGCACCTCAGGGGTTGACATCTTAGACCTCATTAAAAATAAGTTTGAAAGGAATAAATTTGATGCAATTTGAAAGATGAAAAGGAACATCCACCCTTAGTCACAATTCACTAACAGCACAGTAAGTCATTCTCATGATCTTGGACAGGTTTTTGAGAGATTCTGTGAGCTGTTGATGAAATAATCAAGAGGAAAATCCTCAATATACCCAATGACAAACATCTTCTGGATGCAGTGACAGAACCCAGAGGTCTTTTACAAAGCACACTGTCTGCTTTCTAGCCTTTATATTACAATGATGTGAAGTTTCTACAGTAGTATTGAAATGCAGACGCTTCAAATAAATATTTTGAAACATCAAAAATTAGTTTTAAATTCATCACAGATTTTTATACTGCTACTGCAGTAGCTAATCCTCAAATATCGGGTTGGTTTAGGCCATTGTAGGCAGTGTTTCAACTTAGTGAGCAGGACTGCTTTATGGCAATGTTGGATAGATGATTTTTGTATCTATGCAATAAAATTACCTGATTTGTTTAGTATTTAATTTGCAGAATTAAGCAGAAACAGATATTCCTTATTGTTTTATCCATATCCAAATTCCTCCACTTATTTTCTAGGAAATGAACTTCATTATAATATACACTCACCAAGCACTTTATTGGGAACACCTGTGCAATCTAATGCAACCCATTACAACAGCTCTGCCATACTTTCTACTTTTAAAAGCTTATACATGAACAGTTTTTGTTGACATTGTCTGAAAGCTGATAATTTATATGTATAATAATATGTTTATTATTTAGGTCATAGTGGGTGGTGGTGTACTGGAGTGCATTATATGAAGAATTGTTCCTAATATTTTGCCACCCCATTAACATACATGAGGGGGGCCAAACCCAGGGTTCTTATGTCCCTATTGTCCTTGTGTTTTGTTTGTTTGTTTGTTTGTTTTCAATGAATTGGAATTAAGTTTATGCAAATATTGTAAAAAAAAATATTGATTTGATAATATATTGGTACACTTAAAAGTGCTACTGTTTGGCCTAAAACTCCCCTCTTCTCACTCTCTCTTCTATCACAGTAGCTCGTAAAAACTCTCCTTCATTTTATGGGGTTATAGTGGGAGTGAAAGTGCAGGGGTTTATGAGGCGTATCATTGGCAGGCAAGCAAGCTTAGATATGGTTATTCTTCGTTTTGTTTGTTTGTTTCCTATTTCACAAGACAGGGTGCAGATAAGTTTGAAATATAACCTGGGCAAGCTTTTCTGCTACAATGTTCAGCTTTTCATGGAGAACTAGGTAATGAGGAAAACCAAAAAAAAGGGGTGGCAAAAGAAATATAATTTTATGAAATACAGCATACTTATAATACATATGATTCATAAAATGTACACTTTTAAGTTTTATAGCGTAACTTCATTAGCATTCATTCAAACCTCATAAACTAAAAAAAAAGGTACTGATATGAAGACCTTCAGACTGCATTGGGATATATTAGACTTTAATTGTTTCCTAAATAAAGTCACATTAGGGAAAACGATCATGGTGTCATTCATGACATAGCACTCTTGCTATATGGAATTTTAATCCTCATCATGATGTGATTCAAAGGAAGGGCATTGTAATTACAGTGAGAGCAGACAATGGTGAGGCATAAAGATAAAGTAAACCTTCCCTCTGATTAAGTTAAATACATTGGAATAGAGTGCAGGGACGTCTGCCCTTGGTGACTGATCACACAGAATTGGGTTTTAATCTAAGGCTACATGGCCAACAGAAAGAGAGGGAGGGAGGGAGGGTGCGTTTGGTGATCGCCTCCCAAGGACGCCTATCAGGCCGTACGCCTCGCAAGCGCTCTCCTCAGGGCTTTGACGGATGACACCAGAACCACAGAGTGATAGGCTATTATTTCACTTTGCATTGGATAAATGGCAATGCGGGCTCCTACCTGTCGCCTGCCCTTCTCTTCCTTTTCTGTCTTTTTTCCCTTGTCTCTCTAGCAGTATACCATCACACACCTGAATGGAAGGGAAAAGTAGGAGGGCTGAGATTTTGTCTGTGCAATGTGTTAATTTCTTTTTTGCATCTCAGATGAGCTACTTTTTGAGCTTTTCGTGTCCTTTTGTACTGGATATCGAGAGTGAGAGTATGGTGGATAATGACCAACCTGTTTAGGTCATGTCATTTAGTAATAGGCTTTTTTCCTCCTCATTAAGTGTGAAATGCATTTCTTTTTCTGGGAAAAAGTTTTTTTTACCCTGGGTGGGATCTAATACTCTCCTTCTCTTGCTTTCAGACCAGCAGTATTCATGGTCGCCCTCGCAGTACTTCGATGAGGACAGCCACTCCCCTCCACCCAGGAACATGAAGGGTCTCTCCGGCGGCCGCCCTGCCCAGCTCCAGCTCACCTCTCCCACCTCAGCCCACACCTGCGGCCTGGCTGAATGTGACCATTCCCTGGACCACCACCTCCACTATGGCGACTCACGCCCCCCCTCCTACCTCCTCAGCCCCACTGAGAGCTGCCCCCTTGAGGGTCACCACCGCTGCTCCCCGCGCAGCTCCATCCACTCCGACTGCATGGTGATGCCGGTGTCCATGTCGGCCACCGACCACTCCATCTCAAGTAGCACTTTCCCCCGCATGCACTATGGCAGCGCTTCGCGGGACAGCGGTGGCAACACCTCTGGCGGCAGGGAATCCCGAGATGACGGTGGTTCATCCTCGCATGGTGGTAGCAGCAAAATGAACCGAATCCCAGCAAACCTTCTGGACCAATTTGAGAAGCAGATGCCTCTGCACAGGGATGGCTTCCACACATTGCAGTACCAACGCACCTCCACTACAACCACAACTACAGAGCAGCGCAACGAAAGCCCCGGGCGAATACGTCACTTAGTCCACTCGGTACAGAAGCTCTTCACAAAGTCACACTCTCTAGAAGGTTCCTCCAAGATGAATGGTACCAAAAGCGACTCACACCGGGACAGCTCACACCACCATCATCACCACCATCAAGGCCACCACAAACACAGCAAACGCAGCAAGAGCAAAGAACGCAAAGCCGACAGTAGTGGGAAGCAACGCTCTGGAGGTTGGTGGAGTTCGGATGACAACCTGGATAGTGACAGCACATACCGAACACCAAGTGTCATGTCACGACATCCTGTGGACCACATCAGCCACTGTTACCCTGACTCAGTGCATGCACACCTTGCCGGAGACCTGTCTCTAAAGACATCTAAGAGTAATAACGACGTCAAGTGCTCAGCCTGCGAGAGCATAAGCATGGCACCAGAAGGCAAGTTCATGAAAAGGAGCTCCTGGTCCACGTTAACGGTCAGTCAAGCCAAGGAGGCCTACAGGAAGTCCTCACTCAACCTAGAGAAACCCATGACGCCAACTGACCTCAAGCCCAACCTCAGGCCCTGTCACTATCTACAGGTGAGTTTGTCTTATTCTTATTGTGAATATGCTGTTTTTCCAACCAAACACTGCAGCTACTAATTTCACTGATCACACAAACCTTCATGCACATTAGGTTTGATGCACTTGATTGGAGAAATTGACATACTGATAAACATTGTGTTCATTTGAATGCATGGATCTCATGGATAGATGAAGGGTATTTGGAGGGTTTGGTAAAAGGAGAAGATGATGATTTGGATGGAGCCATGTCTGACTTGATAGCGACGAGCAATTGAAGTGATGATCAAAACATTCTTTTTATCTCTCAGTCACTACAGTGATTGAATGTGTCTTCATAATTTCATAAATTCATGAGTCCCAAAACTAAAGTCTGCATTGTACAACACAAAGCATTCTTTTTCTGTAGACATCACTGGCCAATAGAATAAAAGTTGCTCATCTCAGCTGGATTTGTGATTGATCTAAAAGACGGTTTTTGTTGCTGCCTTGGATATTACAATATGAACCTGTCCTATGGCTCAGCATGTGGCTGGCAACAGAAAGGACAAGCACAGCGGGACGAATCAATTAACTCCATAAATGATCTGCACCGGAGGGGAAGAGTCGGCAGTATGAGAATGAAAGACCAGAGATCAATGTTGATTTCTACTTTGTTGTTTGCTTCGATTCCGCATAGGTTTCAGGTCTGAAAAGGTTAGCGTTTTGCACTGAGCCATGATTGGCTCTGCAGGAGACCCCATAGTGCCTCGGGGATCAATAAAGTTTGAGTCAGCACTTTTCGCAGAAGTACCACATGGGTTATATATGCAAGCTGAAGGGAATATAAAAAAGACAGCATGCTTATATATCCCAAATTGCAAATCCAAGCAAGGAAAAATAGATTATGTAACAACGCTGCTCAATATACAACAATGTGATATCTGATAGCATCATGTAAGTACCACCTGCAGCCAAAAATAAAGCGAGCACTTCAGCACATTGGGGGGAGAAGACTTGGAGACTCAGAGCTCTAAGCAGAGCGTGTTGTATGGATTAGAGACTGTTGTAAACAGAAAGCCAATACATTACTCAAATCAGCCAGTGGAGCCAAAGAACCCACTCAATCTAATCTGACGTCAACAGAAAATGGTTTTTAGGGCTAACTCTAACTAGCATATTTTTAAACATAACTGATGATCATTTTGAACTGGACAGACAGTGCATTCATCCACTCAAATTTTTTACAATTCCACTAAGTGCAGCAATCTGCAGTGTTTAGTGCCCCCATCCCTTTCTTCCGATTGGCCATTCAGCTGAGGTAGTGTCCGAGTCGTGGCACCATAAACACTTCTAAAAATATACTCTTCTCCTGCTTCCTGCCGCAGGGCTATATTTAGCCTAGCGTTATCAATCCAATCCGTGCAGGGTGACACATCTTCCCTCCCCAGAGGAAAATCAATGCCCTCTCAGAGAGCTGGGAGATCCATCGAAGAAGAGCAGGAGCGAAGGTTGAAGATACACACCAGCGAAGTGTGTGAGAGATGCTCCAGGAATCGGAGGGGAGGAAACAGCAAAAAAAGATGGCTGTTTTCGCTCCCCATGGCTACTGTTGTTGCTCATCACCAGGAGCAGTCAGGCAGAGACAGAGCCAATAGTCAGGAATGATACCCTGCACACACCGAGGGGTCACATTGAGAAGCTCTCATTTCCTGCTGCCACTGAATTGGTATCACCCTCAACTGTCTGCACTGTAACAACATAAACTGTGTCCAGGGAGTGTGTGTACTGATTACCTGTCCATGTGTGAGTGAGAATGTGTGCGGAGGGATGTTTATCATACACCAGATGGTTTGATGATGCGCTAGACACCTTGTTTGCGTCCTTGGTTGGAGCCAGAGTGAAGGAAAAACTTCTAAAGTGGTGCTAAAGTATAAGACAGTAAACAGAAAGATGTGCAGGACTTGTCTTACAGAAGAGTCTGTATGTTAAAGGAAAAGGCTGGTGATATTCTATATTTTTCTTACTTTTTCTAACTACTTTATTTAACTTCATAACAGTATTTTATCTGAACCAGTGTTACCATGTTAACTGCAACTGTGGCATAAAATGGTCTTAAAATGAAATAATATTGTTTATTGCAATTATTTCTGGGACAATATATCATCCAACAAAGTAGATATCATGACAGGCCTAAGCAAGACAGAAAAATGACATTCAGCTATGTATCAAATTATATTGAAAACTAATGCTTGTCATTTTTGACCCATGTTGTGCAAAGGTTTTGAATATGTTGTGCATCAGAGGGTTAATAGTTTTTGGACAACGGAGGTCTATGGCACAGAGGGATACAATATATCAGATTTTGGATACACACACAATACTTGTAAGTAGCATGAGAAGCATTGAAATTTGTTGACAATGAGAAAAATATAGAAAATCAACCAGCCTTATCCTCCGTGTGTGCATGCAGCAGGTGTGTGTGAATGTTTGTGTGTGAGTGGGTTAGCACATGTGTATGTATGAGAGATCGATTAACTGGACACTGGGGAGGACAGAGATAGATTCATATTGGCTGCTCTTTCTCTGAAATGACAAATGCTGGGAAATCAGACCTGGCATTAGCCATTGCTCTCTGTCTTTGGCTAAGTCATTTCACAAATTAGCCCCAATTAGCCCTCCCCTCACACACACACACACACACACACACACACACACACACACACACACACACACACACACCTTATTATTCCTTCATGAGTTTGACTGTGAGCTTGAAATAAATGAAAGGAGGTGATTGTGGCAAAACATCCATCTACTGTTGGCGACAGGATCACCTGGATGCATTTCAAGTTGTGCATAATATGCATCTACTGTAGGTTTTAGGGCCCCCATCCCTCCCTTGCTCTCTCTCACACACACACACTCTACAAATTAGATATGTAAATAAACCTGGGCTGCAGTAACAGCTGTAATCTGTGCCTCCAGCTCATAGGTTCACAGCACAATAACTTTGTCTTACTGACAACTCTCAGCCTTGATGAAGTCAGCTGCTTCAGCAAACGAAAGTCTGTTCTCTTCCTGCATACAGTACTGTAATACAAAGGGAGGATTAGTCTTTGATAGTTTTGCTGATAGGGCATTGCAGAGGGATTTAATAAGCCAATTAATTGGCATGTTGGCTTGCCAAAGGTGGAGCTTGAGAGGCAGAAAGGCCGCTGATTAAAATACAAAAGGGAAGTGCAAAGCAGCAGAAACAAAACTGGCACTGTGACTGAAAGCTTCACAGTGCACCGCCTACACATAGACAGACAGGGGTTCCCTAACTTTTTTATTACGGGGCCTCCCAGATAGCTATCAGGCCATGAACTACTACTTAGTAAGATTTTGTCCTAGGAACCCAGGGATCAGACAGTAGTTTGTAGCTAAATGTTACTCATCTCTGTTGCCTGAGGCGACAGGGTGGATTCGCGGTTACCACCGTGTCGGCAAGCATCTGCTCGTATTTGTGTTTTACTGTCTCAAGCCTGAAGTTTCCTTTGATTCTACAAGAAGGTTAACAAGCTGTAACTTTTTAATTGTCAATTGTTAAGCACATTTACTCGTATCCTTTTTGTATCTGACACTGTTCTTCCAAGCCAAAGCAATAGCGTACTAATTCTCCAAGGGTTTAATATCAGTATTTGCTGCTTTCGTAGCATTTTTTTGCCAGGAATTCTTCTTTGCAGTAGTCTTTTAACAGAACAGTTCATGCCACATGCTCCACAGACAGTCACATATATAAGTTTGACCTTGTAGTGTCTCATGGTCTAAGTTTGGAGAATGTGTTGAATAGAGGGAATTCTGTGCAGTCATGTATTAACCTTGATGCGTTATTTCTTTCTTGTGATGTGTTCTCTTGCTGCGTCATACCTGAACCGCTTTCCATACAGCTCAAACATCCAGCAAGCTAAGGCACTAGATATTTTTCTCAAGAGTTCATATTGACCAAAACAGAGTTCAATTAGCAATTAGCAATAGGCAATTGTTTGACAACACATTGGCTGTAACAGCATTATAACCTATTACTATGGTCAGCTTATTTTGATGTTTTCCTCCCACCTAGTTGCCAAAAATAGAGTAAAGAAGCTTGAAATAAAAAATGCTGGGTATAGCAATCCTGATGTGGCTGTGTTTTGGGTGTGAATTAATCTGACACTATTCAACTTTGACTTCTCCTTTATTTGGAAAGCAAAATATATAAATGCAGCACTGAGCAATAGGGAAATTTCATGAGCTACTGTAAAAATATTTTTAAAATATTTGTGACTTTAGGTTCTAGTAACTCCAGGCACTGCTTGGCCTGCTGGGAGATCTGTTCCCTCGAGTGGGTTTGCCCCTGGAGTCATCCTCCAGGTTTCTTTATCTTTCGGGGAAAGTTTTTTTTTTTTTTTTGGATGTTCCTTGGCCTTTTGAGGCAGCTCTCCTTAACAATACTAGGGTGAAGGGCTTGAAGTGACTTGAGTGAATTAGTTTCTCCTGGCCTATCATTATTTTATAATAAATTTGAACTCTGTTGAATAAAAGTGCCTTACAAATTAAGTTCATCATCATGATTATTTAGTAATTATTGTGTGATAAAGTGTAGAACTGCCCTTTTATTGTATTCACTTTACCTCAGCCTGCTTCATCCACTTATAATTCTTTTGTGACTTCCTGCATTTGTCAGTTTGACTTTTGATAACCCAGAGAGAACATTTTTATATTTCAGCTGTGAGTTTTAAATGTAGTCAGAAATAGCGAGATTGACAGTGATAGTAAGACTAAGAAGACAGGAAGAATTTCAAGTCAAGGGAAAGTCAGCTCTTTTACTAAGCACTGGAAATATCCCACAGCCATGTCACAATATGTACTTTTGCCCAGCTATCGACAGGAATAGGACAAGACGAGCAAATATTACTAGGACCACTACCGGAAATTGTAGATGAGCATTTAATATCCAGGAATTCACATTACAGACACTACCACTGACTAACCCTGTACCACATTGGCCACAATTCCACACATTGAGTATACACAGTCCAGCCATATACTAGGTTTTGACCTAGCCTTGTGCTCTTGTAGATGGCCGAGGCAACTGGTTTCATTTCTGGTTCTCAACCTCCACTTCTTCTGCTCTATTTATTACAGCCATGTATAACTTAGCCTATACCGTCAAGTTCTGACAAAACTATGCTTTGCATAGCCTAGTTTATTTGCTCCAAACAAGCTGATGGAAACAGGCCTAATTGGCCTGATTTTTTCTTTTTTGCGACGTCTCAAAGGTTTGCTTAAAATTCGCTTGACAATTAGATGGAAACACAGCTACTGAGATTAGATATTTTGCCTTTTCTCAGCTATTTAAAGAACAAGTTTAGTGTTACGCTTAGTTTCAGCATTAGTTTTAGTTCATAGTAATGCTGCAAGAATACTGGTTTACATGATCAGAAGCATAAGATTGTAGAGGAAAGAAAGTTGTACACTGTTGGATGTTTTACAAAACTTTTAGTGCATGCCTGTCTCCTTTTCCATTTTTCATTAGGCATGTCTACTTACATGTCCATGCAAAACATCAGTTAGAATGTGGCATCAGTAAATAAACAGCATAAAGACAAAGTAAATATGCAGATTTTGAATGAATTTTGTGCACAGTTGCATGTGTGGGCTTACATGTGGCATGAGAAAAAAGAGTTGGCAGTGGACATGTGGTAGTTGTTCAGGTAAGTAATCACTCATCATTTGTTCTCCCTTCAAGAAGGGAAGAGGAGAGAGAGAGAGAGAGGAAAAAAAAACAGCACCTGTTCTAACACACACAGCGTATCCATGCAATCTTGTGGGAGGAAATGAGGGGCTGGAGGCTGGTGGATGGGATTACCAATGATTGGACCTTTAAGAACTCTCTAACTCTCTCCTTTCCTTCCTCTCTCTCCTCTATTTCTCCATCTTTCTAGACTTTACCCGTCCCATCCTGCCACCCTCTCTCTGTCTGTGTCTATCTCACTCTATTTCTTTACTTAATGGCAATGACTTATGTTTCTTAGTGGGGGAGGCGCTGTGTATAGATAGAGCCGCAGAGTTAATCAATGAAATGTACTGCTGCACTGCAGGAGCATTGGCTGAGGCCTACCTAGCCCCACCACCACCCCGGCACACACTCACACACACACACACACACACACTCTCTCACACACACACACACACACCACACTCCCTGTGGCCTCCTACAGAGCCAAAGATCAAAGCACTGAAAGAAAAGGTAGACACTCACAGCTATATGCCAATGTCTGCACAATCCTGTTAGATCCATTTCATCAATGCTATTTACTGGCAGTCGAAATGCCAAAACAGTATGTGTGAGAGGATTTGGTCACAGGACATCAAAAAGCATTTTATCATATTTGGCGGTACATGAAAAAAACTATTTTACACAAGGCATGTCTGTTCCTTATTGAGCAGAATCCAATTAATTAAAGGAGGTAAAAGTTCTGTTTTTTGTGATAATGTAACTTAAAATATGAATCTTCACACCTGAGCTGTGAATTTTCACACAGCTCTCACAAACCTTGGTTCACATATTCACAAAGAACTCCACATCATCACCATAAATGTGACATGTTTATTTAGGAAAAGAATCATCAAAACTTTCATGAAAATATCATAGTTAGAAACTGTCTGCTTCACAGCGTATGAGTGGGTTTGTGAATGCACACTAACCTTTGAATCCCATGTCTTCCCTTAGTGGGATCTTTAGGTCAAGATGAATGTCTGTGTTGACAAGCATCCATATTTCAGCTCCACTAAGCATGCTGGGGATGCCACGTGTGTTTTTCACAGCAGTCAATACGAGCACACTGCTGCCTAGTCTGTTTTTTATCTTCACAGGGAGACACCCTACAATCTATTCAGTTTATCAGCGAATCCAAATTAAACAAATCTCACCACAGCTTGTGCCCGTCCTCTGGCGTTCCCTTCATTAATTAGACGTCTAAAAATATCAAACCCCTCCAAGACTTAATTAACCCATCGACTCCATTTGGTAGCTTGTGCATGCCTGTCTTTGGAGGGGAGACGAATGACTTTTATCAGAGTGTGTGTGAGTGTGTGTCTGTGTGTGCATGACTGTGTCTGTGCATATTTTGGCTAAAAGGCATTAAAGTAAGCCTATAAATTCTATGTGTCCTTTTCTGCATCTGTGTGTCTCTGTGTGGCTTTTTGCACTGCATTTACATCCGCCTGTACCTTTATTTTCTGTAACACCACATACTTACAATGAAATGCTCTACCGAGCTTTAAAAACCTAGAAGACACACCGCTCTCAATCCATAATCCCCATCAATCACACCATCCCCCATGCTGACTTGACACATAAGAGTCAAAGGCCGCTTTGATCCAGCATTCGCTGTGATTAACAAAGAGTGGGACTTAATAAAGCCATAATTGATCAATTATTCAAGCCGTTTTGATTTGATGTGACACTTGTTAGAATGGTAATCATGGGTGGGCGTGCATTGATGCCAGAGGTTAGTTGAATTAGTGTCATAGGGAAGTCATTTAATTCCAGGACATAAACACAATGAATGGATACCTTCATAGCTGTCTCATAAAGGTCTGCACATTCACTGTTAAGAAGTCCAGGTGCTTTTAATGCTTTTGCCAATATTACTAAAAATGTTTTTATATTTGACATTCCATTGTTGGCAAAGATTTGTTTTTATTTCCATATGAAATGTAATAGTATTTCAATTGTTATTTTCCAATAGATAACATTTGCATCAGAAAATGATGAGAGTCATGCATCTGACGCATTAGTGACATTTGGATGCAGCCTATCTCCTCCTGACATTTGCCATAGCCAGTCAGCTATCTCACAGTTCATTGTGAACCTGTGAGTAGTGACTTAGTCATTTTCTTTTGGCAGATGAAAGTTTCATGTCATCCCTGAAAAAACACACAATCTGTATTATCAGTACGATCACACATGAATCCAATATTTTAATCATTACTAGTGGTTGGGAGAGGACTTATCTTTACAAAAGGCTATTTTAAAACTCTTCTTCACTGCAGCGCAGGTTCAGCATTACTGTAAAGTCAAAGAAATATGGATCCAAGTCAGATTTAACCTAATGAAATGTAGAGCTGGGAGGACTGGCACTCCGCCGAGGCTGATCCGACTGCCAGGATGTTAAAGTGACAGATGGATACAGCATCGGAGAAGCCTTCATCTTCCACATAGGATTTAATGATTACTGACAACGTCATATTTTATGAGCGCAAATCATTGACTGTGTAAAAGCATGTCCAGCTAAAGATTCTGACCGTCGCATACTGTCAGCAGAGTGCAACATGGTAAAACTGAAAGGAAAACAGAAAACATGGAAAGCCTACAAAGAGAAAGAGGCAAAATAGGTTTTTGCTTTGGAGGGTCTTGTGTGTGTGTGTGTGTGTGTGTGTGTGTGCAATTTTGTGTGTTTGTTTGTAGAATAGTCAAAGACTCTGACTCAGCTGCTACTGTTACAGTAATTGAACTGTTGTACTGTTTAAAGCAAAATGAGAGTGTGTGTTTGTGTGTGCGGGTGTGAGCGAGAAAGTGAGAGAGAGGTATTGTGTGTAATGAGCTTGTGAACAATCATCATCAGTTCATTACATGAGTGGGTGAGGTTAGCCCAGCAGATTTTAATAAGTTACACAACCAACTTCAATACAGAAACCCATTAGGATCATACAGTATAATAATATTTCTACATGCTGTGTAATGGCATGTACCGTAATGGAGTTGAAAATGTTTTAGCTCCACATAAAATCTGTATTCACAAATGTTCTGACCGAGTCTCTTATAACTATTACATGAGTTACATGTGCTCTGAGCAAAGCAGGCAAGACTAATGTCAAGTGCAATAACCTCCACTTAGTATGGTGCTGCTTGTTCGGAGCAAGCGCTACTGAGACACCCTGTTCTCACTTGAAATGGAATAATAGTGATGCCGTTGTCTGGATACTCAATTACCTGGTTTAACGAGTGGAAGAAAATTGCAACACGTAAACTGCCTGGCTTGTTTTGATGGCATGTCTCCAGATGCGATAGCTACAACAACCACAAAAATAGCTCCTTTTCTCTGTTTCCAAGGTTTCTTTTTTCCAATAATTATGATTAACATCACAGCCAAATTTATAACAGTATCTCAGTCAAGGTTTTTAGCAGTTTGTAACCTGGCCAAACTGAAAAAAAGAAAAAAAAAACAAAAAAAAACTAAGCAGCTGTGGAAGCTCCGTGAAGGCTTTAATGTGTGTTGACTCATCATGAAAATGGTCCTGTGTAGCTAAATGGATGGAACTAACTGTACCAGAGGTAGGGGTTCAATTCAAGTGTCCATCATTGCATTGCTTCATGAGGTGAAAATGTTATAATGCTGGTTTTTATGGTTTAATGCTTTAATATCACTCCATTTAGATCTACATTGTCCTCTAGGAGTTAAGAAAAATCTCAGTACTTTAATAACCCTGACAATTGTATGGTTAAGGTCTATAGGTGGCTTTTACCCACAATAATGATGATGGAACAATATAGGCAACATGCAATATATTGTAGTACAATACCAGAAGAAAAAGCCCTCTTGTTGAATGTTCTTACTTTATAATAAAGAGCTATACGTTTTACAAAAGCATTAAAGCTGCTGTAATCAATACCTTTATATTAAAGGACGGGTTCACAATTTTTCAAGTCTTTATTAAAACAATAGTCATAGGTTTTTCTTGTCATAATCATTCATCCTGTTCACACTGGCCACTAGAAGATCCCTTTGTAATGCACTTACAGTGTAAGTGATGGGGGGCAAAATCCACAGTCCTCCTGTGCAAAAATGTATTTAAAAGTTTATCTATATAATAAGAAGCTTCAGCCATCCAAATGAGTCAAATCAAGTAGATATCTTTCAATGTTACAGTCTTTTTAGTGCTGAAGTCCCTCTTTTTGTTATTATACTTCCACCGCAGCTCAACAGGGAAACACTGTCCACGGAAACACAAAGAGGGAATTTGATGCTAAAAAGACTGTAAATGTGGCAGATATCCACTTGATATGACTGATATGATGAGTGATGAAGCCTCATATAAGCTTCAGATAAACGTTTTTGCACAAAATGACTCTGGATACACTGTGAATTTCTATCACTTATACTGAAATCACATTCGAATGGGATCTTTTAGCCAGTATGAACGGGAGGAATGATTACAGTGAGCAAAACTTCTTTTGGTGTTTATATGGGCACTGACTGACTGTTGCTTTAAGACAGACTTGAAAAACTATGAATCTATCCTTTAACAATGGATTAAATTACTAAGTACAGTATACTGTGAAATGTGTCACTCATAGAGACAAATCCAGAGTATTTTTACTTGACTCTGCAGTTCCTTTTAGCTTTGCATTTTAGAGTCTTTGTTCATTGTTTTGGTTTTTCTACCAGCAACTTAAATATTTTGGTTAACTGTCACAGCTCTCATCAGCATAATTTTCAGACTCAGTAAAAAAAAACTCTGATAAACCCACTGTATGCTACCTGCCCACAACGAATGGCAAGTTAGTGACTAGCTGGTGAATATAGTGGAGTATTTAGCTACTGAGGAGCCAAATATTTCCCTCAGGAGTCAGTGGGGACAAAAACAGCTACATGTAGAGTTAATATTAGCCTGACATTCTTCAGGTGGCCAGAAACATGATCCCAAATGAAACAAAGCTTGCTCCAAATGTTTCCTAACATGTTGACCATAACTTTATTTGTTAATATGTCAAAGTTGTGTCTACAATTTGTTGTGCTGCCCCCTAGTGAACAATCAACAATTATTACAGATTCAAACTATAATTGACTATTTTTTTTGTCTGTGGATTAGGCTTATATTTTGTCTAAGAATGCATCCACTATGTCAGCAAAAGCATAACGTCAGACTCATATCAGATTCAGAGTGATTACCTATATATCCATAAACCAACCATTATGTGTGCCCTTGCCACCCAGGTGCCCCAGGATGAGTGGGGGGGTTACCCTGGCGGCGGGAAGGATGACGAGATTCCTTGTCGTCGTATGCGGAGCAGCAGCTACGTTAAAGCCATGGGGGACGAGGAGAGTGGAGATTCGGACTCCAGCCCCAAAACATCGCCTCAGAAGATGGTGCGGCCGGATGCCCTGGTCAAGGCCATCATCAGACCCAGGGATCTGCTGGACTCTCAGAGGTAAAACACATGCAACTTAAAGGTTTCAGTAGTTCATAGTTCTTTCTTTTTCTGCATGATCCTGTTAATATCTTCACTTTGAATTTGGTGTCAATTTCAAAAGGCAAAGAATGTCCATCCATCCAACAGCTTGCAATCTCATATTTTGTCTTGTGTTCTTAAAGCCACTATGTGTAGGATATTTATGTGTGGTCCACCTCTTTGGTCCAGACTGAAATATCTCAACAACTACTCTATGGATTGCCATGACATTTGGTACATGAGGTTGATATTTTTATTTTTAGGGAAATGTCTGAACAACTATTGGATGGACTGCTATGAGGATAAGTTTTAATAATTTTGGTGATACCTTAATTTTTCATCTGGCGTCATCAGGGGATCATTTCAATTTGTCAAATTCTTTGGTTTATGACTTAATACCTGCAAAAATTATGCCATTCCCATAATGGCATAATTTTTATGTACTGTATGTTTAGTGGTATTTGGCAAATCTTGGCATGCTAACATGCTAAATTAAGATGGTGAAAATGGTAAACATGATACCTACTCAAAATTAGCATGTTAGCATGACAATGTTAGCATTTAGCTCAGAGCACCTCTGTGCCTTAGAGGGATAGTTTGGGTTTTTTGAAGTGGGGTTGTATGAGGTAGTTATCCAAAGTCAGTGTATTAACTGCAGTAGATTTGGGTCGGCACGCTCCCAGTTTGGAGAAGCAGACGGGAGTACTGGGATGGAAGCTAAGCAATATACTTCTGTGGACATAGCCAGCAGCAAAACATATTTTAACCACCTAAATGGAGGCCCTCTTAAAAAAAAATCAATATCAGTATTAGTGTATGCTATATTTAGAATACTTTCACTGCTTCACCTTGCCTTTTTCAGACAGCCCTTTCCTTTGGCACTACATTTTCTCAACTGTAGAACTCCCGTATTCCTACACATCCTGCACACTGTCTTTTTGAAACTGCCACTGGGGGGTGCCAAAAGCAAAGTTTCAAATTATATGTATTGTTGATTTAAGTACATAAATCTCCCGGTAGAGTGAGGTAATTCTCTGAACTTCCCATGCAGTTCAGTCTGTTCCAGAAAATACAGTGGAAACCACTTATAGTGATCATGTCTGTCCGGGTCACATTGATCACTATAAGTGGATGATTGTTATAACCAATTTTTTTTCTTTTACTTTATTTCTCATGCAGATTACCATCTAATTGACATTTGTATATTAATTACATGAATATAAAGTAATGAAGTGGACAGCTTCGCTATTTACTGAATTTTATTGACTGTTTCAAAATACAGTGCAGCTGTTTCAAATGCTTGTTGTTTCACTACTGCATCTCACCACAGTTTTGCTGCTGCATCTCGTTGGCTCGTTTTTGGCACTTTGTCATAAGCTTCAAGGAGACTACATTTTTCATTGAGAGAAAATTACTCTCTTTTTCCTGTCATGATTTCAGTGTGCACACAGCACCAGCCTCAGGTAGCCAGCTGGAAGCAGACGGATTACCACAAGGCAATAATGGTGCCACAGCCGCAAATTATATATCATACATGTATCATGGGAGTAAAATAAAATTTAAAAACAGCATTTGTATAGAAATGATTCTGTCCCGAGCTTTTTGATACTTATAAGCAATTGACCACTGTAACCGTGATCATTATATGTGGTTTCCACTGTATATAGAAATGTTACAATAAAATCAATGTCAATACCCTCTGAAAATCCTTGAAACACTGTGATTTGGTGGAATGAAATGCACTGGATTATTTTCCAAATGTGCCTCTTTCTTCGTTCCTATTTTCAGATATGTAGTTTATGTGTCATTTTAGAATTTGCATTTCAATTCAATTCAATTCAATTTTATTTATATAGCACCAAATCACAACAAAAGTCATCTCAGGGCACTTTTCACATAGAGCAGATCTAGACTGTACTCTTTAATTTACAAAGACCTAACAATTCCCCCATAAGCAAGCACTTGGCGACAGCAGTGAGGAAAAAACTCCCCTTTAACGAGAAGAAACCTCAAGCAGAACCCAGCTCTAGGTGGGCGGCCATCTGCTTTGACCGGTTGGGTTGGATTTGACTAGCAGTGTTGGCAGTTTTCTTGTGGTGGTGCCCCACTACTACGTCAGTGTCAAGCACTCGATAGCTGAACCCTGTGCTCATTAAAATCTCTTTATGGGTATTCATATCAGGGTCTTCAACTGAAGGAAAGTGTTCAGTGTGTTGTTCTGGGATGTGTCCTAGTAAATGGTGGGGAAACAGAGGGCTTTTGCTTTGGTAACTCGGCGGCGGAAGAAAGTACTCATAAGAGGATTACATGATGAGACAAGCTGGAGACAATGTCACAGGAAAATAAACTCTATAAACTATGTTATGGAGAGATACAAAGAGAGTTACTAATATTGTATTTGATTACTCGCACCAAATAAAAAGAGTAATGAAGCCTTACCCGCAGTAATGCTATTACCAAGAAGTCAGGTTTTCCACCATGGTATTTGTGTTATACTGACATTAATATTAAAATCATCTACCTCTCAATATTTATGTGTACAAGGCCAGTTATAGTAAAGATGTTAAAGCAATGATACACTGCAGAAATTACTCTGAAGCTGTTTTAAGTCAATTGTCTGTGTTATGTGTCTTGACTGCCTCTGTTTTCTTCACTTTCTGTGGTACCTCATATCCTGTCTCCATCTTTATTTCCCTCATTTCCATCCCAGTTCACTTACAGCTGGGTAAACACCAACCACGTATACAGAAAATGTTGCCTTCACCTACTCACAACTCAGAGGTTGTAAAAAAGCCTTTTCTCTCCTTATTTCCAGCAGTTTTTACGTGTGCACTTTTCAATTACAAATCCATAAGTTAAACTATTCAAATGTTACTTATCATCTTATTTTATTGTCTATTGTGGTTTTAAATTTCATTGTTATTGTTGTAATTCAGACAGCAAATTATTGCATTCTGTGTGGCAGATTCATCTTTTCCAGAGTCATTTTTAAAAGCTGACAATACAAGAGAGCAAATTCACTTTCGTTCCTCCTTCAAAAGGAACCTGTTCCTCTTTGTTCAAAACAGAATGTGGAAGCAGTAATTACAGCATGGATTCATGAGTCTATTTTAATATAAGAATATCCCAGACTTGCTCTTTCAAAACCCAATCTTTTTATCTGCCTCTGACTTGCTTCTGCCTTGTACAGTGAGTACTTTAACCAGTCATGGTTTTAGTTCAGTATGGTCTCCATTAAAGGCCTTCAGCTGCAACTTAAAGGGCAGGGTTTATGTTCTCACTTTTTAGATAGTTAAACATAGTCTTTCCCTTTATTTTCCATTTCTTTTTGAGAAAACTCACACTGTGCTTGAATTGACAGCCAGAGCCTCTATTTGTGTTTGATAACGGTGCATTCAAGATGAGAGACAATTGTTTTCTGGTAAGTGTGTGACCAGATTCATGCAGAGGTAACTGTGGTGTGGTTTTAAGTAAAGTTTGGTTTAAGAGGAATACACTTTTAAAATTTGCTGTGGGCCTCACTTAATTTATGACTGATTAGATCTTGTGTTTTCCTTCCACTTCTGTTTTCCTTCCCATTATTTAAAATCACTGTGCTTTATGTCACAGCACTTTGGCACTTATATCAGGACCGATACTGATCTTATTGAGCAGAATGGGTATCAGCCATGACGTGAATGCTCCACACTAAATACAGTGTCTTTCATTGCAAAAATTCAAAAATAAGTTACATTCATTCAGTCAAGGCGGGTAACAAACTCAATATTTAGTGCCACAGCAATTCCTGGCCTTGTGTTAAACAAAAATTATTCTAATGACTCATTAAGCTTTTTTTTTATTTAGGAAATCTCATTGAATCAAAAGAGACTTGAGTTCAGTTTAGGGTTAGGAAATTAATTGGAATTTGGGAAAAAGAAAGCACTGACATTGATGCTTGATATTAGCAAACACTCTGAGTTAAGGGATTAGAATCATTACTGGAAGAAGAAAAAGTTGGATAAGTGCATCACTAAAGATAATAGTCTGGGTATGCCACAAAACTTTCACCAAAAACTTAACTAATGCCTTGTGTTGAAGATGCTATCTTTATCACATTGAATATTAATAAGACACTGAAGGTAGATAATGAAAAAGGTAAAGTGGGATGTAATCAACCCTTTTTACAAACCCAAATTATTCAATAGTTAGTTAAGCTTTATTTATTTAGGAACTCTCATTGAGATCAAGAGTGTAAACTTTTTAAAAACAAAAAATTACAGAAATGTTTCAATCAATCCAAATCTGTTTTTTCATTGATAAATTGGTTATGATGGACAAAGTCTCCAGTGTTTCAACTGTCAGTTTCATATTACTGTAGGAAGGGAAATATAGGGCTCATACAACTCTGGATATCCTGACACTATTTTAATTAAAGTCATTCTTGGATAGCTGACATTACTTTAAGATAATGCTGAAGTGGCTAAAGCGGGAAGCAGCATTATTCAGTCTACATCAGCTATTGAAATATCAGTAGGATTAAACATTAAGTACATGTTTGGGCAATAGGCTGAGGGGGAGAAAGAAATTAATGACTAGATATATACTGTGATTGTCCAATTAAAGTCACAACTGTGCCTGAAAATA
Source organism: Thunnus thynnus (assembly GCF_963924715.1). Classification (NCBI taxonomy): domain Eukaryota; kingdom Metazoa; phylum Chordata; class Actinopteri; order Scombriformes; family Scombridae; genus Thunnus; species Thunnus thynnus. Next base: position 20,302,672 of record NC_089532.1, on the reverse strand, counting down.
ATTTATATTAATATAATTTATGATTTATTAATAAATCCATGTAATTGCAAAACTTGATAATATAAAGGGGGAAACTACAGGAAGCACTGACTGTTAAAATTGTTTCTCTAAAGACAACACGCTTCAACTGTTGTACAATGTGTATTGGTATAGCCTATTTCATTTCTCTTCTATGCAGTGTCTTTTACTCATGAAGGTTTGCTGGACTACAGAAATACACATCCCCACTGCAATTTCTGAATAAATCAAGCTGTGTCTCTGTTCTGCTCCTGGTCTGCATGAGCTCAATTGTAGACATTATGCAAAGATAACCTTGTGTCTGACCTCAGTGTAGAGTGTGGCCTGTGACAGACACATAGCTGCAGTATGTAATGACAGACAGTCGCAGTGATATAAAGTACGCACTGACTAACATTGATAATTCTCTCACTCTTATCATAATAGCCTTGCCTTTCACTCCTTGTCTCTGACGCCTCCAGCCCTGCTCATTGCCATTCAGCAGTGATTTTTCAAATGTTACTCTCATACACAGCGGCTTCTTTTCCTGGAAGGACGGAAACCGCGGTGGGCAACACCCACAGAATCTACTAATACACATCGCCGCTGTCAACCTGACCCTGCTGAAAACACATACACACAAACAGAATTAATGATGAGTATCTCTGGCAGAGTCTTTGTGACATCTCTCTGCAGGATGACAGGAGAAGGGAGCGTGGCAGCAGAGATCCAGATCCAGCTTTTACAGTCAAGGGCAACAAGTAGCACCCCTGCATGCTTACATAATAAACCAGATATTCATCACAGGGGATATATAATGACAAATCGAATGTTATGGATTGTGAACAGGCAGGGTCATAATGATATCTGTTACAGAAGATGCAGTCATTTAGCCTTTCTAACAGCTCTTTCAGAATAAGATATAATGTATGAGGCACCCACGGTGAGGTATTCTCCCTTTTTCCACATCTTGCGAAACTTCCCCTGACTATCCATTTTGAATGGCTGTAAATGGTGAATGATTTATAAGGATGCAAGAGCAGCAAGGGCTATCAGTTGCAGTTATTGTACTCCAAGGCCCCTCTGAATAATGGCTCTCTCAGTGGTTACACTGAGAGTGTACTGGGCTCTGCTGAAAGGAAGATATTGACCAGCATGGATCAGGCTGTGTGGCCCATCTCTGAGTCCACTGACAGCAGCAGCAGCGTTATTGGGTCTGGTGGAGCAGGTTTGTTGTTGCATTCATTTCAAAAAACCAGGAATGTCCCCAAGGGTGTCATTACCGAAGAGTCCTGATACTCCCCTGAACCCACTCTAAGAATGCCATAATGTGGTATCTTTCCTCCTGGATTGAAATGGAGATCAGTTTTCTGTTCTGTATCTGTGCTCTTGTGCAACCTCTGAAATATCCTGCTTCTCTGATGGTAACAAATTGTATTTTGTTAGAAGTTTGGTCTCAGTAGACAGAGCTTTATGTGGAATACTGTTCAAGCTGGAAATGTTTTTAGCTTTAACCTCAATTGAAGCCCTGTCCCCCTTAATTAGCTTTCCTTACTAGTATGGCATGAATAGAGTTTTTTTTTACAATGATAATGGTGGCAGATTTATAAGATTTAAACAATATGTCCTCAATTTAAGACAGAAGTGGACAAATGCAAGTTTCTCATTTCAAGCTGGCGACCATCAGTTTTGCCGGCTGCAATGACAACTGACACTGGCAGATTTTATCAGCTGTAGCTTATTAGCTCCATGAATTGGTTGGAGCTAAACTTATGAGTGTCTCCATGACACTCAAAAAAAAGGAGCAACATTGGTCTTGCATTGCACAATAGCTAGATAGCCCTAGATTTATGGATCAGTATGATAGGTAAAAATGTAAGATCAGACTGTTATATCATTCTAACACGACCCTTTGTGAACACTTACTAAAGAAAAACAAAAATAACAATGAATTTCACTTTTACAAGAGAGGACGCTTTGAGAATGACTAACCAACAAGTTTGGCAAATGTCACACTATCTCAGGTAATGTTGGCTGGGGTTTGCCCAAGTGAAAACTTCTCTAAATTCAATAAAGAGCAGTATAGAGCTGCTAACATTACTCAAGCTTTGATATAGTATCATTCAGCTTTCAGCTTCCACACAGTGGATGCGTCCATCCTGAACAGGGCTCTTTGTAGCATAACCTATAAATAACATAATAATGTAGTTAGCTGATGATAGGCTCCTTGGCCTTACAATTAACGTTATGTTTGTCGCACACATAAATACACAGTTTAATATATATATAATAATTCCTTACACTTTTGCTCTTGTTTTTGGTTTGGAAAGGCAATTTGAAAAGATAGAACCCTGGCCCGCCGTGCCTACAGTTGCTCAACACTGATTGGACAATCACTGTTTGGTTGATGGGTTTAGCAAACAGTTTAAATCACCCATACGGACAAAGTTATTCTTGACTTTATATAAACCTGACATGGATTTATTTTGGGCACAGTTTGCATAAAAATCATGTCCAGTTTGGATTTTATTGTGTATTATTAGATTTTTCAGAAGTGAGATTATATTCATTTCTTATTACCACGGTGCTGTGGTCCATATTTGTTACTGTTTTGATTCCAAACATAAGAGGCACCGCCGATGCGAGTGCCACCTGACATGAGAGTTCTCATGCTATTACGGTTCATTGGGCTTGTTGGGATGGAATTAGATTGGATTCAAGACAGACATGGCGTAGGTAGGATTTCCTCTGCACTTGTAGCAATTTGATGTCTCACGGGGGCATTCAGATGGGCCAAATACAAATTTGACAGCAGCGGCTCCCTGAAGCAAATCATGTTAAAGTGAGAACAGGCTGTCAGGTTGTGTCACCGCCCTCCATCTTTCCCTCTTTCAAGCTCTCTGTCGCTCTTGCGGTTGACGGGGTCGCCTCTTTGATTGTCTCAGCAATAAAGAATACATCACAGTCACAGGCCCACTCAGCTGGAACAGCCTGTGCACTGGAAGTTAGATGTCATTGATTGTTTTAATTAATAATCATTTACATCCCCCCAGCCCCCAACCCCATTACAACTTCACCCTCAGGTCCTGTATGTCCTGTACGCTGCAGAGCCGACGGCTATGATAAATTAAATATGAATCAGCTTTTTTGTGCCATAGTAGGACCTGCCAAAGACGTTTAAATAATGTATTTATGATGATGGGAACTGAATGACGTTGCAAATTGTGCTATGTGCCATTAGCATAATGAGCCACTGCATCAATCAGTAATGATATGTCACATCTGATGGCAGGTCACAATGACACATGCACATAAGAATACCAACAGCTAACATCTGTCTCCAGCAACTTAACTTCTCTTTAAATGTCCGCGGCCCTGTGTCTAAACATCACAAGCCAATCAATCCCTCCCAATAACTAACATTTATTTGCCCCCAGTCCATGATTAGCTTCTTTAGCCACTACAGTTAATCAAAGTTAACACTGGCAAAGCATTTGATAATTCCTGATTCAACATAAAGTAATTACTCATTCAGAGAGCATTGGGTATGAGCTATTCTCCCTCAGATCTCAAGGTCAAAGCAGAATTCCAATCCATTGATTTGTGCCTGCATGGGACGTGTCATGCATAGGAGTTAGCCTACTTTCTGTTTCAAGCCCTTTTTCTCAACATTTTTTTTCATCACTGTGAAAATAACACAACACTATGGCAAAGACAGATCACTTTGGTCTCCTGTTACCTGATTTCTCGTTCAAAAAGTTTGCAACCAATTTATGCAGCTCTTGATCTTTTGGCACATGGCTCACATAGAGAAAATAGTGCATGTTGTGTATTAGAGAGAGAGAATGTAAATACAGTGATTGCAATGTATTAAACACATCTGCTTTTCAAATATTCACCTCTTCCATGTTTCCTGTTCAAGATAATATTCAGTCTCACTCCTCTTGTTATCCTCCACCCCACTGACAAAACCATTGAGCGGATGTGATTGTTCTCCCCGGGGCTTTGAGATGCAGTTTGTTTATCAAGAGGGGAACATTTCTGTTGATTTCCACACTTTGGACTAGAAGACACGATTCCCCTGAGCCTGGTTGTGTGGTCTCATCCTCTTGCTCTCAAGATTGTATTTTCGTTTCTACATATGTTAACACCGTTCTTACAAAATCTTCTCTCCTGCAGCAACGTTTTCTCATGCTTCAGAATTGTCCTCAGTCCTTGTTTTTTCTGTGTGTACTGTTCAATCAAATGCTTTACATTGAACCTTTCCCCACACACAACAGCTTTTGTCAATGCTGGACTTTATTTAACCACAAAACAAAATGTTCACTCACTGAAAGGAAAAGACAGGAAGTGCGAGATTCCCATCAACCCTTAGCTTAATATTGGCCAACAATGGAAGTGCATTAGCACCAATCAGAGACATTAGAGGAAATATGCTCTGGCATGATTTGATAAAGGGCCAACGCATTCTCAAAACAGCCTCCCTTCACTCAACTGATGATAACAGACATCTCTACAGAAAAGGATGGGTGAAGCACAGCCTCAGCTGATGCACTTACATCTGATCTTGTCAGCTAAAAGCTTGACTAAGTTTCATTGCTCAGGGAAGGATGCTAGGTAGTTGGTTTTTTATCCTCATTTGGCTCAATTAATCTAGTCTAATTTGCCACAGAGGGAAAGAATCTGTGGTTTATGATGAAGATGAAATGCTGCACACAAAAAACAATTACACTCCAAGTGCTTAGTTAGACTTTTTTGGTTAGTGCTGGTGGACAGTGTGTGTGTGCAACTATTGTGCGACTAAACTCATAATACACTCTTCATTGCGTGGCTTGTGTGTCTGTACATGTTTAATTTAGAGGACATTGCCTTGACCAGGCAATATTTTCTGCCAACTAAGTGCACCTATAACATTCTCCCACTTTTATCATCACACAAAGGCCATATTTTATCGGTCATATTTTATCACCCTAATGTTTGCAGCACTTTGGTGAAAACCCCCAAGCAAACATTCAATGCACCACAAATCCCATATAGAGCCAGTTCCATTGGACTTGTGCACAGTGACGTCGCATCCATCCAACTCCCACTTGTGGGACCCAGTAACTCTGTTTTCTTCTCTACCCACAGCTCTTACCGCCTGGATAAAATCAACAGTGACATGCGTAACTACATCACCAATTTTGCTGCAGACTTAAGGTGAATACAGGCTCAGTGCCTCCCCCTCCCCTTACCTCTCTGTTGCTGCCATGTTGCAGTGGTCCAACGTCAGAGCCAGCTGGCATGCTGCCCTGCTGACATACTCAATATGGTCGCCTCACGGAGCAAACACTCAAAACCAGTCAATGAGAGGTCACCTGGGGCAATTTGCTCATACTACCACAGCATAAGGCACAGTTAAACACAATATAGATATGATTTGATTGATAGTCCTATATGACTTTCTTATATAAAAAATGAAAGCAGCATAGTAACATAGTATGTTTTAAGAGATATGACCTCTTCCGATTTACAGCTTCTTCACTTTTACCACTTCATTCAGACTTAATAACTACATATTTCTGCTCTACGATGTCTTTTTTAGAAGATTGCTATTACTTTGCAAATGCATGAGGCCTCGCTAGAGCATGACAAGATAGATTGGTAGACTTTTAATCACACTGGCATTTTCCTCACCGCCAAACACAAGCATTTATGTCTATAAAAAGCCCAGAAACTGCTTACTCATCCCTGCCTGCCACTAGAAATAGATCTGGCAGAGGGAGCCTCACTTTTGTATTCCTAATGTGACTCACATAGTATTCTTTGGTTTATTTGAAACGCCTTTCTTCCTTTATGTCTTTATGTCTCTCCAGCATATTTCTAACCAGGCATTTCTCTTGCCCTGCTGGGTTTGCACATTTAATTGACCTGTTGGACACCGGGGTGCTCCCTGAAGTGCTTGCTCACTAATTAGCTCCTTATTTGCATTTCCCTTATTTCCAAGCATTGATTGGATGTTTCAGCACAACAGAAATCGAACTGTTTTTTTAAGGACACTGGTGTGCACGTCAATGTAATTGGGGAGAGTAACAGACAGAGACAGAGAGAAGGTCTCTTCTCTGGAGGAGCAATGTCATAACCAGTCTCCCTCTCAAGTTCAGGTGGTCCAGAGGAAGCCCAGTGCCCTAACTAGCATTTAAATTTTTTTGTCACCTGTAGCCACTAGTCATCCTGCGTGATAATTAGTTAAATTATATTTAATTTACTTGCTTAAAAAATCATCACAAAGGCTGTAGTCCCACTCCTTGTCTGCTTGTCTTTTTCTCTCTCTGTTCAGTCAGAGCTACCACTTGCAAGCCACCAGGGACATGCACCCAAGCATTGCACTGGATCCCTCTGCCAACTACAACTCTCCCAAGTTTCGCTCCAGGAACCAGAGCTATATGCGAGCAGTCAGCACCCTCAGTCAGGCTAGCTGTGTTAGCCAAGTGAGCCAGGTGAGTCTGCACCTTTCCAGTTAGGAAAGATTTTCAAATCCTACCTTGTACTGGATGGAAGTAGTTCTTACACTGCAGGCTGATAAGATACCTTGAGGAGATCCCAGGGAGTCTCCAGCAAAATTAGAAAGAGACTAATATCACTACAGCATTCTTCATTTAAAACCCAGATAGAGAGCATGACTCTTTTATTCATGGGTTTTAACTCTCACTGTGACTGTTTTACCATACAGCATTTAGATATTGTTTTGTTTTTTTTAATCACAAAAAAAATCCTTTATTGACTTTAATGTACCCAATGTTTATTGACTCCATTTTACTTGTAACCTACTTTTTTTCTTATGACAGTTCATTGCATACTGTTTATCTAAATAGAGTAAAGGACCACAACCGGCGCGTTGCTGAGATATTTATCTCTCTCTTAAAAGAGACGCATATTGATTTGTTCAGAGTCTTAAAAGCTCAAGTAAACTCCTGCTAATTCTAAATCCCAATAGAACAAGATGCTTATCTTTGATTCTTGATATTGCCAAATGGGAGTGGAGTAATAATCATCAAACAATTTCTACTTGCTAAACAACCATTTGTTACAAGTCGATATGAAAGACATTACAAGATACATCTGGAACATAAAGCAGAAATAGTTCTTGTCTACACTCGGACACAATATGACCTTGGCTTCATGAAAATTGTATTCACACAAAATAGGATCTACTGCAGCAAAAAGAAAAAAAAGGAACCAGTCCACAGATCATCTAATAGTGTGGAAAAATTACAAAGATTTCCAAAACAGTTTTTGTGGCATTACAAGAACAAATTTTCATTGATCTCTTTGCTGTCTTTTGCCCTTTTGCCTATTAAAACATATACAGTCCATTTAATTTCAGCAGCAAACCTTGTTTTTATTCTGAGAAAATGACAGAGAACACAATATCAGGTTTTACAATCAAACAATTAATTTCTCCAAAATAACAAAGAATATCCTCACTTGTTTAACGATGGAGAAAGTATGTTCATGGCTTTTGTTTCTCACAGATGAGTGAAACGGAAATAAATGGCCAGTTTGAATCGGTTTGCGAGTCAGTGTTCAGTGAGGTGGAATCACAGGCCATGGAGGCTTTGGACTTGCCCGGTTGCTTCCGAACCCGGAGCCACAGCTACCTGCGAGCCATCCAAGCTGGCTACTCCCAAGATGATGACTGCATCCCGCCTATGGCTTCCACTGTCACCTCCACCATCAGATCCACCACAGGTAAGGGCAAATGGAGATTAGTTTAATTTGCACAGTACAATATGTAACATCCTGGATGTTGGTCTTTTTGTCTGCTTATGTACTGACAAACTGACACCAGAAGTTAACATTTGGCATTGACGTGTGGTAATGGATGGATATAAAACAGTTGGTGTAAACTGGTTGTACTGTCAAACAGCTTCATATCCTTGCATGAATCACTCTTGTATGTTTCCATTGTTTTTTATGGACGTATGATTACCGTAGCTACAACTTGTGAGCTGTGCCAGTTCATCCTACTGTATTTTGGATACAGTGCCTCATCTGCTCATCCAGTGGATGCATCAAAGAGTAAAGCTATGAACCCTATTGAAAATCATGAAAGGAAATTGTCTTACAAAAAAAAAATCCTGTCAGAATGAGGACATAACTGCTTTTTTCCACTACATTTTGGATATCTGACTTTCTTTATGATGCCACATGGTGACACATATGAACACACAGCTTTAAAAATGCCATATGGATTTTTTTACTTGTAAACCCAATTTACACAGTGCTGCAGACATTTAAATGTCACGCCATACACTATGAAATTTCTTCGCCAACAGATTGTTCTCTTAACAAATTATTTTGTCTCATTGCAAAGCCCATGTTTACACACAATGAGATGACATTACAGAACTGCACACAATTGTGTCTAGACCTGGATAATGTAAAGCTGACAATGAATATACCCATATCTGAACTGTCACACTGGTTAGTTGCATATGTCACATATGCACACTTGCTACAATAAATCTAAACCTACTCAGCTGACACGTGCGTTTATTTCTGATACTGAGCCTTGATTATAAATTGAAAGCTGCTGGTGGTTTCAACAATTCCCATGATTGCTGGATTCACGCAGGAAATGATACGTCCATGTACAGGTGAAGAATGGGGGAACAAAAGAAGAAAAAGTGTCTGGACAAGAAGTCTGAGTGGATTCCACATCTTTCCACAGTACATTCATGAACAAACATGAGTTGGACTATAATAGGGAGGGTTAGAGGTGTGGACATCTGGAGATGTGCTTATGATCAATTCTTCATAACTATAAATGTTTGCTTACACTGCTTTCTCAGTAAACTCGAGTATTTTTGCATTTTTAGGATTTTTAGTATGTGATGGATTTTGCCAATATTTTGGACATGGGGCAATTTGTACTTGGAATGAATCGGTCAAACTGGACCTCACATTTTCAATAGGGTTCATACTATACTTCCTGATTGAAAAGGTTTGGAAGCTTTGCTCATCTTTGCCTCTTTTCATTGCACAAAGTACACATTTCTCTATCTCGACTGAAAGCAGAAAAGCATGCAAGGATTGTCCTTACACCTCATTTATTAGAAATATTATCCATTCTCTGTGATGTGTTCCAGGAGCTAGGAGTTTCAGCTTTGTGCATTGAAAAGATGTTAAGAATGCATGCTACAAATTAAGGTTGAGAAGGCAGTGTAAACCATCAACAGAAATGAGTCAAAATGGGAGTGCTTTGTCAGTGTTATGCTGGTATTAAACAGACACTGGTAATTTATCATATTACAGAGTGTTAAAATTCTAATATGAAAATTCTTGAATTTACATCACAATACAGATGAGCAAATTGCAGTAATAATTATAACGTTAGCACCTAATTGATGTAGATTTCTGCCATTATCTTATTTTGACTCATGGCATTCAGTGCATGACTTGATGTTACTGCTTTGTGGCAATCAAAAGCACATTCTCTCCAGCTGCTCACACCTGTGGCCATATTACAAATACATATTTACATTTGTCTTCCAGACAGAAATTATGTGCAGGAAGACTGTTGTTTACCCGACCAGGCCAGTTTACATGAGGATTTGGCAGACACGGCCCCTTTGGCTCATGATGATCTAGGCTGCCCCATCAGAAGAGACAGGCTTTACCATCAAGATAACATGGGGGCTACAGCCAAACCTCTGTCTGGACCACCTGTGTCTCCAAGCCTCTTCAGATCCCCCAGATCTAGTGCTCCAGAACGGCCATCACCAAAAGCCATCCAGGCCAGTATCAAAGAGTCAGCTACCTTGGCTGCAGCTATCAGTATGCAGTGGAAAGAAGAGGTCTCAGCCATGCGTCGAGAGCTGGCTGAACTCAGGAGGGACCTCTGTAAAGAGCTTCGTGCTTTCAACAGTAATTTCAACACTTTTACACAGCATTACAACACATGGTCTCCCCAAGGTGGTAACATGGCAGCTGGAGCTGGGGTAGGTTTAGGTGGAGGGGTTGGGGTGGGGGTAGACACAGAAGCAAGGGCAGAGACAGGGGTAGGTGCAGGAGGACTTGGGACCTCTGGGACAGATACAGGCACTAGGGGAGCTAGAGAGAAAAAACCCCAAGTATCTAAAGTGTCTGTGGGGACCCAGGCCAGAAGCAAGCTCCTGGTTCGACAAAGCACTGCAGATGCAGCTGTCAATTGTCCAGAAGAAAAGGATGACAAGAAAGGGTCCCGCCGAAATCTGCCAAAGCAGCTCTCTATGGACCCAAGCATTCTTGCCTGTCCACAGTCAATGTATGTGGAAAGTGCTATACCACTTTCTTTGGATCCAATACTTCCAGGCTCTGCTAGAACACTTCAACCAGAGGAATTGGAACTGACTGCTGTGCCCTCCAGAGCTAAACCAGAAGCGGAGCTGCCTGACCATGATGTGGCGAGTTCATGTGATATGGTAACTAATGAGCCAGTCACCTCTCATGGCACAGTGCCACTTTCATTAGAAACAGCACCTGAGAGTCCTCAAGATTCAATGACAGTGGAACAAGAAATGATAATCACTCCACAGTTAATAAATGTAGAACCAGTTAATGAAGACCATTTGAATACTGAACCACCTCACCCCAATGATGTGAAATCCTCAGACTCAGGACTCATTGAAAGAGATGAAATGCACCTACCATATCCTGTCCCTGTAGTTACTGTGTCTCCACCAGAGGAACATGATTATGACATTACATCAGATTCAGAGTCTGCAGATCCTGTCATTAAGGACAAGCCAGATCCAGTGTCTCAAGACCCTACAACTGTGTATTTACCATATTCAGGATTAGAGGATACAGATTCCACAGAACTAACAGAATTAGAAAGTAAACCATCAGACTTACCCATGGTGTCTTCATCTGACCACATTGATAAAGGCTGTGATGCACCCACACCTGATCTTGATACTGTTCCACCATGTAATATGGAGACAGACAACAGATGTCCGTCCATTGTGGTGTCAGAGTACCTTGACACAGACCCCCCTGCAAGTCCAACTGACAGCGACACAAATGCAGATCCCATTATCACCCTTCCAGATTATCCCTCTGATCCTCTCCCTGAGCAAATGACATCAGACCCAACTTTTGCTCCCACTCAACCAAACACTGAACCAGATATCCAAGACTCAGAGTGGCCACCCCTTCCAGAACCACTTGATACCACCCCTATATATCATGCCGATCTGGTCCACTTTGACTTAGTTATGCTGACTTCCCTAGATCAAGATGATCTTGACTCAGTGTTCATGGACCCTGAACCGGAGCCATTTGACCTGAGTGTTGACTCTCCATCTAATACAGAGGATTTAGATCCACCTCTCTACCAATCAGATTGTTCAGCTTCACCACCACCCACTGTTGACCCTGCTGCAGTGTGCCCCATGGGCCCTTCACAGTCGATGGAAGCTGTCTGTTTGGATCAAGCTCAGGGTGGAGCCTCAGAATTACATGGAGTCCAACTACCACAGGTCACTGTCACAATATCCCCTCCTAGTTCAGTATCTCCTGATACGTCACTGGAAATGGACTTTGGACCCACAAGTCCAGAACCAGATCCTCTTCCACCAGATACAGATCCCTTGCCACCTGATCTCGAAGACCCAATACCATCACTGGATCTGGCACACGTGGAGCCAGATGATATAATAGCAGAACAATTTGAATGTATCTCCTTATCCCAGGAGTATGGGGAGTTTATGGGAGAAGAGATCCCAGGTGGTTTGGAAAGGTCATCAAGTGAGGAGGCCTTTCTGTGGTACAGATGGCAAAGGAGAGGTCAGAGAAAAGAATCGATGCACAGGAGTGCCAGTGTGGAACTGTGGAGTGGAAGATACGAGTACAACAGTGCAGAAATCACATACGTATCTCTCACTTTGTGAACTCATACCTCATTCTCAGCAGACAAAATGTAGCTCAAAGTATATTTATAGCTCATGGTTTGTAGCTGCCAGTGTACTGTAGAGCAATGCGCAGATCTAAATGTCATGTGATCATTGGCATTCAGAGCAAGCACTTCCTCATACACAAACCTGCAGTAATATTCCAGGAAAAAAGACATTGGTATTAGTAGCAGCAAGAATCATGTGTAATGGATTGCACCATACTGCAAGAATCTTATGAACCTTCAGTGGTGACAAATTTATAGAACAATAATGCATCTAAAGCATTTACTGAAAACAGTATGAACTTCTCTAAAGCGGTTCTCACCACTGATGTGAATTATCTTCCAGGAAAGTACTGCTTATTTCAAGTAAAGTGTACCATTTTTAATCATTGGATACACTAGTAATGAATGTTCTTGTTCAGTCAGTGGATAAATACAAGACATTTTACACAACTGTTTTCAGAGACTCTTTTGGACCACTGTTAAGACTACAGACAAGATTGTCCAACGTATTCGAGGTCTTGATAATCCTTGCAGTGATGATTGAAACTTTCCTTCCCTCGACTTGTTTTGAGCTCTCTGTGTATTGTCACTTCAGAGTGGAGTGAAATAAATCTTGGCAGTTATCATATAACTATAAATCCCAAGGACATACTGTTTACTATGTGAGCTGTTAGATGGACTCTGCAGTTATAAAGAAAAAAGAAAAATGATGCTGTGGAATGATGTTTGCACAATCTTAGACATAGCTAGAATACTGTACTATTAATTTGTTCGGAAAATGACTTGCATCATTCACACTCATGCTCAAATATAATTACAAACCAGTAAAGTAATTATATGTAGCCTCTATGTACACACAACCATGTTACCTACATTCAGACATTTTGCTACAAACCATACAGCACATATACACACACATATCTTTGCTGGACAATAAATATATGAATAAGTCTATTTAAAAATACACAATAAATTGTGATTAAATGTGTCTGATAATCTGACTACAGTAATAAAAGGCCTTGTTGAGAGGTGATATTGTATTTTCTACAGTAAGATATCATCTTAATGCTCAGGAATCAAAGACTGAGAATGTAATACCACTGGGACAAAAGTGTAATGACGTTGAACTGTGTTTTTTCCTGAAAAGAGGTGTACATCATAATTGTGTGGCTTTTTTTTTAATACGTGTGACACTGGATGATGACAATTATGTTGTAATAGTGCATGACTGATGGGTTCAATATTTTGTGCATTTCATATGCAGTACCTCACTGTAGACATTTTATTCTATTCATAGTTTCATTTTGATATTCAGAGCAATGAAAGGAGCCTACATACCACCGAAGACGCAGAATTCTGTTACCAGCAATGAACAGCTAAAAAGCCAGGCAAATCACAAGATATATCTGTGCTATCTGTCCAATTAACAGGCTCTATATGGAATCGCCCACTGAAGTCGGTGCTCCAATAAAGTGCAGTGGAACAAAAAAGAATCTTTCAGCCGAACATCAGTAACCTGCCAGAAAAGGATTTTCCCGTGTGTTATTTTGAATTGAATATGTGCAGAGCACTTTATGAAAGTTTGCTAAATTGGCTGAATCAGAAAGGTTTTCAAAAGGGTGGAAAGTTAATTAGGTTGTATTCATTTTGCTCATTTCACTGGCATAAAACACACCACCCTTTTCTTCCTTGAGCCTTTTCCATATTTAATTTTTAATTTGCAAAATTGTTATCCAAAAAGCAACATCAAGAATTAGTCAAGCAATTACAGATGTTAGTGTGTAATAATAGGCCTTTCTTTTTTTTGATTGATTTTGCAGAGAAAACAGAGACATGCTGGCTGACCTTGTGTTTGTCATATCATAGGATATCCTGTGTTAAAAATAGGCAAATAAACCAATAATCTAAATGGCATGTGAAAGAAGTGAACTGCCCAAGTTTACTTAATTGCTTGAATTGCCTTTTTAATACATCCACTTTGATCTTTTGTGATCTTTCTATATCTTAATGGGAGTCTAGTAAGTTGATAACCTTTGAAGAAATCTCCTCTGATTACTGAATTAAAAAAGACCATGACCACTTTCACCAAGCACCTGCTACATACATTATATATAGATGTCAGGTGACGGGGTCTAGATTGTAACTCAAACCAACCAGGATCAGTCGTTTCTATTGTTAAAATGCTTTGAGAGATTTTTTTGTCTTGATTTCAGACAAAATCTGGGCAAGTGAAGAGATCACTGTACCTCTTAATCAATGACAAAATTATTAAAAGCCAGAAAAAGGATGTCCAAAGTGCTGCTTAAGTTAATAGGGGGTAGAGTATTTAAAAGAATATTAAGTGTTTTGAATACAAATAGAATAGAAAAAAACAATTCACTCTTAGCCTTTTAAAAAAAGAAAATGTAGTCACATTTGTAACATGCTTGCACAATCATTACTTTCAATCACAAACAGCATGTATGACATAAAATAATGAACATGCATTCAACCTCTTTCATACCAGACTGCTATGGATCTTCTTTATTTGGTCAGCTTGTAAAAAGTTGAGCAGTTTTAGGTGAGTGGTAAAACCATGTTGGGGGCAGGGTCATGAAGCCAGGTCAGATGGTTTGTGTCGACCCATTCACATCAACACGGGTCATTGCATATGTCTGAAAACAGTATACAGTAAACATCAGTAAAGTATAAGCCTAATAAAGATTCAAAGATTAAAAAAACTTGAATTCTGATTACTGATGTCAATAATGTATATCCTATCCAAAATGCTGTGGTCACACTCTGCTGAAACATGGTGCATTTAATACTTTGTTTTCAAACCAGTCCGTGTGCTTCCCTTGTGAAGGCTTTTTTTTGGTTTCTTTGCAGTGTTTTTGCTAAAATGATTGATTTTTGCTGTACATCCCACTGTGCAGGTGGATCCTCATAGCCTGCAGTCCCTCCCTGGATCCGCTCTTGAGTATGCCTTGTGTAAAGTTAATGGATTATACTGTATGTTTGGGCAGATATGCCCACTCCTCTGAATATCCACCCCACTCCCTTGTTTTCAGGGATCCAGTTCTGCCTCCCCTCCACCTGCAGCATTGATCGGACTCCCCAGCAAACCCCAGGTAAACCTGCTACCTGGGGCATCCCTCCATTACTCCATATTAATGTGCGAGGTAGTATTTTAATGAAACATGAGTTGTCCTGTGGCAAGTTGCTGTTGAGTACATGTGGATAAAACAGACAAAATGGATTTACCCTGAAAATCCACTTTGCATAATAGTATACTAATAGAGTATCTGCAGTTATTCACTTGTTCACAGCCAAAGACGACACGTGTGGACCTCATCAAAGCCTACCATATGTATTATGAACTACAAGTTACATACATTTAATGGATAAAACAACTAATCACAAGTAAGAAGAATCACAATTAACTTTAGAGCAGTTTTTCTGTTTTGATTAAAACTTGACCAGTATTATCAATAAGCTATTTGAGCACAATTATCTGTTATTTATTCATCAAAGACTAATATCAGTGGAAATTGCAGGTTCTCTACTACATCTGCACCACACCCCTACTGTAAACTATCTTCCTATGATTGAGAGAAACTGCAGTCTTAACACACTCTCAATTGTTGGGAGTGCTTTCTCTGCAGTCATTTGACATATTTATGATTTCATCACTTTCTGTAACCTGCCTTGCAACGTTCCTTCTATCCCAAAGTGTGCAATATCACACAAGCAAACAGCCACATGCAAACACACCACCCTCTGAATGTTTCTATTATTAGCTTCCATTGTATATAATAATGCATCTCGTTGGCAAGAAGATTTGTACCGAAGGCAGAGTTAAGACCACAGTGTTCATGCATTTAACTGCCGACATGCACATGCTGTTCAGTATGCCTCCAGGAGCAAGGGAGTGTCTCCATCACAGATTGCAGCAGCCATTAAATTAGAATTAAAGACAGAACAAACTGTGTGACTTGAACAGCAGGACAACATCTGAGGCATCAGGCAAGCAACAGAACGCCCTTGATCCACAGATCAAGAGGACCATGCCATGAAATGACTAAATTTGCTGCCACAGGGGGGGGGTTGCAGTGTTTTTGTTCTCAGTTATCCATCATAATATTCAGGACACTTTTGAACTTTCACAAACCATCTAAGGTTGATGAAGTTCAAATAATGATTCACTCAATCTGGTTTTTGTTATCTATTGTTAGCTATTTTTATATGAATTTCTTTATTGTTTATGTCAGCAACACTTGTGACAGGGCCAATAATGGAGCTTACCATCCATCTCCTCCTCTCTCCCTCCAGATCATTTACATATCCTTAAAAGCCCGCTGCAAAACAAACTGCTGCATTTTCCTTTACAGTGAAAATCCAATCGAAGAGAAAGACTCTTAATGACGTGTCACTCAACCCACAGCCCCATGCTAGCATACAAGCCAGTCATGATAGATAGAGAGGTCCTAACAGAGATGGAGTGGTTGAATCACTGCTTTTGTGTCTCACGTTAATCAGCCTCACTGGCACAGTGGTGGTTGTTTGTGCTTGTGTGTTTGAGAGAGAGAGGGAGATTAAATTGAGTGTTCATACTGAATACATTTAGCTGACTCTGACGGCAATGTTCCTCTATCATTGATATACCTTTTTTTGCACTGTACTTACCATAAATGCTGGGTTTTTTTTCAAACCTTACCTAACATGCAAAGAAATGGAGAGCTGTCATGGAGATGTTTAGAAAGTTGGAAAGGCATATTTACAATTGTGAAGATCCTGAATGGTTTAATATCCAAACTGATGTTTATCTATATTCTTGCATACTACATAATAAGTTATTCTGTGGTTGGCACAGTGTACACAGAGACCCAGAAACTAACTAGTAATCGCCCCAAGTTGTAGGCTATTTTATTAAACACAACTTTATATAGATATATTATTCATGTGAGCATGATATAAACCAGTAGTTCTCCCCACTAGGCTGTTACTGCTGCCATCAGTGCAGCTGTTCATATAACATTTACAGTAGAAATGAAAACTAGAAATCTGACAAGCCAAGTTGAATTTTATTGAAATACCAGAACATGAACTGCAATTCTCTTGTCAAGCATGTTTGTCATGACTTGGTTGTGCAAATAAAAGACCCAAGCCTGAGAGAAAGATGTTGTCATATTTCAGATTTAAGTGACGTGTTTGTTGGATGAACATCATTTGTTTTTCTTTTCTTTCTTATCTTGACCATCTTTTACTTTGCATGTGGTTTTACTGTCTGAGTGAATCTGAATGAATCGTTCCTTCATAAATCTGACTCACTCCACATTTTTACCCACAAGTCATGTGCAAACTAGATTTTATTCTACAAGATAGAGACACAAGATTAGATTATGATGCAGGCCCCACTTTAGTTCTACTGTAGTGGTGCAAATTCTGAAATTAAAGATTAGAAATTAAATTGCATACAACCACAGTGAACCTGCAGCATTTGGGGGTCTAGGGCCTTGAGACAGTAGCCCGCTTTGCCCGGTTGATAATCCAGCCTTGGTTGACCATTGCATTGTTTTACTAATAGTCTAGCTTGGTACAAGCCACGATGTTCTGCTAAACATTACAGTGATGTAAAAAGGCTTTTATTAAAATTGATGAGCTTCATTTGCAGCCCACACACCTCTCGTGGTTATGCTTTCAGCCTTCCACACTCTGCTTCATTTTCATATTTCAACATAATTATAGTGAATAATTTTGTTGATGTTACAGTGGTGTACAAGGCACATAATATTGCTGATGGCTTTGTTCGATGCATTTGCTGCAAGCAGGGTAGAGAGTGAGGGAGTGAGTGAGTGAGTGAGGGAGTGAGTGACTGAGTGAGTGTACTGGCTATGTTCACGTCAAATGAGATCTAAATGCTGAGTAATACTGCCACTGCCGAGATGGGAGCAAGAATTATGACTCCCCTTTGCACGACTGGCTGGCTAATAATGGCTCTATTTTGGTCCTCCTGCTGAATCATGCCCCCTGAATGGGTCATCTCTTTCCTCCCTTGATCTCTCCTCACTCCCTGATTTATCCTTGCTCCCTATCTCACACGCGCACACACAAAACCTCTCTCTAACCTCCCTGCCGCTTCCTCTCTTACCTCTACATCTCTATTTTATTCTCTCCCCATTTTTCTCGTTCTTCACTAATGCATCTCTCCAGCCGTGAGGAGTTTATTTTGTGAATGGACAGCAGCATGAGTCATTAAGCCCCCGGAGCAGAACGCTCTTCACAGACTAGACGTCTCCAGCTATTTATAAACACACAGGAAATATGGGTGAGAAAGAGGTGAAGAGGTGGTGTAGCAGGTTTGAGGTGAAGCCCTGGGTTTTCTTCTCATCATAAATGATGCTTTCTGCAAAAGTGGCTACAAACAAAAAGAGAATCTTCCTCTTGTTTTTTAGACGACAATGTGTTAGTTGGGTAATTGTGTTGTTCAGGCTATAATGTAATTAGGGGGAAATGCTATTAATTTTGCGGCAGAACTTTTGGGGGCCTGTGTTGAGGGTGCAGCTCATTATAACTCAAAATAGATCAGATTTTAGTCTCATAAGGACTTCCTTAATTGCTTTGTGTGATGTAAGCATTTGTAAGACAGAAACAGAAACACAGAGTTCAACACAGTTTGCCTCCTTGAAAAGGAAAACAATGACCCATAACTTAACCTGCTGCCTGACTCGCTGTTCTTCCTCTTTGCTGTCTTACTTCTGTTCTTGGCTCTGAGGTACCTCTCAGCTTTGATCAGAACGTGCTAAACACAGCTGCTTGTGCTTCATATGTTTCAGCCTGTAACTTCACTGAGCGAGCTTTTCTCTCGAAGACTTGCTTGAAAATAAAGGCACGTCAAAACCCACAAGGCATTCATGACCCACTCCTCAGTCCATCTCTCTGTGGATTAAGTCCATATTCTCATTTGCACTTGAAAGAAAGTAATCCCCCCTCTTTCTGTCATGACATGGACAGAATAAGAAGATGAGAGTTGTCAGACTTCTTTGAGCAGTACCTACTCACCAGGATCTTCCACACACGAGAACTGTTGATTACCTCTGGTTTTTCCACTATCATCCATGGAATGATGAGTGTCTCATGTCACGTAGGCTTTGATGTTCCCTCTTACTCTATCAACTTATTCATTATTAAAAATATATATATATATTCGTAACTTTTAAATTATGCCCACATTTTCAACCTTTCTCTGCTGCTTTATCTGAGCACTGAGGGTGAACAAAAGAGCACACTGCTCTTGAACAGACTTGTCAGTCAGCCAGGAGCTTAGATCAATAAGCTGACCAGCAACAACAGAAAAGTACCGAAAAATAAAACCCACTATCTAAAAATTCTAAGTTTAACCCATTAATGTTTGTCATACATGTAAGTTATGCGCATACATGTTGAACAACCAGCCACAGTAACAAGTTATGCAACAAATGATATAAGTAATTAAGATAATGAGGTATATAAGTTAAAAAAGTAAGTTAATAAAGCAATAATATGAAGTGTTGATACATTGGAAAATACCTTAATCAGCTTTTTGTCATTGAATAAACGGGGAGGAATATGTTGTGTCTGTATGATGTTTCTGCCATGTATGGATCTTCAGATGTTGTGTTGAGAGAAATGTTTACATACATGCATGTGCAGATTTAGAACAGTCAATCACAGTATCATGTGATTGACTAGTAGCTGAGGGCAGAGTAGGTTTTATTACTAATTGAACAGTCAAGCAAGGAAAATACTAATGAGCAATCAGCAGGTTGAGAGAGATGTTAAAAGCAAAAGTCTGGTGATATTCCATAATTTTCTTATTGTGAAGAAATTCAGTGAAAAGACCAAATGCAACAATGATTTGATCCTATTGCCTGCATAGACAAAAGTCTGATACAGTGTGTTCCTCTGTGACATTGTTGTCCAAAAACGATTTGAAAAACACACCAGTGTTCCTTTATTACAATAAACATGGCAATTGTTTATTTTGAGTCAAGCCCACATACACCATCCTAAAATAAATAAATACTCACTAGAGCTTTAAATGTGAATTAATCCATGGCTGAAAATAGTCCCCAACAAATGCACTATTTACTCCTGTTTGAGTCATGTTTGTTAAAAATCCAGCTGTGCCCAGCTGTTTTAGGAAACTGTTTATACTTTTAAAAAAAAAAAAAAAATTGTGACCTGTTTTTTAAAGATTTTATGTCTTCAGTAGACACAAATGGGCTTGGAGCTGCGTGCCACAGACAGGATATAGGAGTCAGAAAGTTTTTGAAAATGGTTGTTTCATTGAATTTGTTGACAGTAATTAAGGTATACAATGTGGCCAGCCTGCCCTCTAAGGAAAGTTTAAGATTTTGGGTTATAGGCTTATTTGACTTTCTTGTTAAGAGTTAGATGAGAAGATTGACATCTCACTCATGTTTGCATGCTAAATGTGAAGCTACCACCAGCAGCTGGCTAACTTAGCACTAAGACCGGGAAGAGGGGGAAACATATAGCTCTGTCCAAAGGTAACAACATTTAGAACCACCTCTGAAGCCCACTAATTAACACATATCTTGTTTGTTTCATCTGCACAAAAACAACAATGTAAAAATGACAAATCACTGTTACAGGGGATTATGTACCAGACTATTTTGTGGTTGAGACCAGTAACTTCCTGGATTCTCCACAGGTTGCCTAGCAACTGGTCCCTACCACAAAGTAGTCAGGCACATAACCCCCCATCAGTGCACAAATAAGTCTCTGGAATATAATTATGAAAGCTTGGAAAAATGAAATTTTGTTGAGCTTAATGTTTGTGGGATATAATTAGCATGAAAAATCTACTCCTACAGTACATACAGAATTTTATAATGGGAATAACCCATAATAATATAGATGTTGCATGTAAATATTTTGAAAAAATATTTAAAATATTATGTCCTACTACCTTTTCCAGCCATCACCTACACACCCAACTACAAGAAGACCCCTCCTCCAGTCCCGCCCCGCACCACCTCCAAACCCCTCATCTCTATCACGGCCCAGAGCAGCACCGAGTCCACCCAGGATGCCTACCACGAGGGGAGGCATCCTCATGGTGGGATGTGGGCCCCTGACGGCCTCAGCCTGGGTATGAACTCCGGCAGGGCCCTCTATAACTCCGTCGACAGCCTGGACAGCGCCAAGGCCGTGACTATAGCCATGGAGGCAGCCGGAGTCATTGCTGGAAAAAGACACCCATCCACAGACAGCCACAGCTCAGTGCTCACCTGCGACAAGGCCATCCTGGTGTCCAAGGCTGAGGAGTACTTGAAGACGCCTCGATCCTCCATAGGGATACAGGTTAGTCATGACTTTGAGTGTGTATGATAAAAACATCTCACTGGAACCTCATTTAATGCTAAAAGTTTTACAGCCCTTATATGCATGGTTGCATAATACTAAGATACTCGCATGCATACATCAACTCAGAAACAGTGCTCTCGTTTCAGCAGCTAAAAATAGCAAGAGTGAGTCATCTTACTGCAATCCATCAATTAAGATTCATCTCTTGCTATAGTAGGTTTTAGTGAATGGTGGTTCACTCCATGGCTCAATCACTGCCTCTCCACTTGCTGTATACATTTTACACCCCCTCTCTCCTTCTCTACCTTTCTCTTTCTTTCTCTCTCCACCTCCCATTGCCTTACACTGGATTTGACTCCCTCTTTCTCTGATACTAGCTGAGGTTCTGCTGTTGTAGATTCTCAGTTGCAGTCTTAAGATCACAAGTCTGCTGCACAGGAGTGAGGAATCTGTGGTGACTCACATGATCACCTCAGGGCCATTCATAGTATTTTTTGTTAAAACAGAAAATCAGTTACTGGGTGAATTTGAGATTTTGCTCTGTGTATGGAGAGTATTAAGTTTGCTTTTCTGTAATCTTATCGCCTTAAATACTTCAGTTCTTTACCCCTCAGCTACATTATATTTGTCTGTCTTCTATTAATATTTCCCCAGTGTACTTTTTAGTGTACTTTTTTGCCATTCACTGACTCTTTATTCTCTTTTCCACACATAAATCTATGCATTCACAAGTTCACTCTCTTCTCTGCAGACTGTCCAATTTGTTTAGGCCAATGCAAAGTTGAACTTGAAAACCTTTCAAATATTTGAAGGAAAAAAGCAGATCGACCACATCATTAATCTCATTTTGAAGGTGTTTGAATGACATTAGGTGTTGCTCAAGTTTCTCACGAATTAAATCAAGCACACCTTAAAGGATAATTGCTGTGCTTTTTTCAGGTGATATTAGGAAAGTCCTTTGGCTGGAGATTAGTCTAACTCCCAAATTACACTGAAGCCATCGACTGTCAGATGTTGCCATTGGGGAGTCAGCCAGCGAATAAATGATCCCTTCAAAGTCAATTGATCCTGCTACACTCGCTGCGTTGTATCGCATCCAAATCCTTAGCGTATCCAGCTGCAAGTTTTGCCCAGACAATACATTTAATTGTTATGTGTAAATGGGAGCAATTAAAAATAGCCTCCAACACATTAGTTCTAGCAGCCTATTAAAATGATGTACTGTAATTTAAACTGTATTCTGTGTGTTAAAGTAACCTAGTTACTGTCTCCCTCCTGCAGTAACCTGATTCTTTAAACTTCATGTAAACAAGGAAATTGATTTTCTTAATTAGGGTAAGGAATTAGTAAAACACAACCAAATTTCTGGAAACTTGAACCTGCTGGTCAGGTAAACACATAAAGACATTATATCTCCAAAAGGAATTATTACATTTGTGCATGTGCATGAATAAAGACTTAAGGCAATGTGTATCCATGGCAGCATTGTGATAGAATTTGTATTGCCCTTCCCAAAATATATAAAAATATTAAAGGCACTAAAAACCTTTTTTAAGATCAGCCTTTTACTATGAGCCGATGGACACACAGTTTTCCTCTAGAGCAGTTTGGGTTATTTCACAGAGAGAGATTTCTGTTTTTCTGTTTGTTTTTCTTTTTTTCCTGTGCTTTTCTCACTGGTTTGAAGTTTGTGTGTGTCACCTACTTCAGTGCACCAGTCAGAATGTAACAATATTTCAATCAGAATCTGATCACAGTTGATGGGCCGTTCTCAGAAAAATGTATTCACCATTTTACAGTCGCTCCTTTTGTAGTGATTGTGTATTGGAAAGTATTCTTTGGCCATTGTGCGTCACGTGATCCTACAATAGTGTTACCACTACGGTACAATCTGTTCACATCCACAGACTGTAAAAAAATATGAACGTAGTCAACATGACGTCACCCATTGGTTTGTGGACTGCAGTTTTGAAGCTGGTTTGATTGACCATCGCCATCTTGGATTTGACCATCACCATGTTTGATTTTTGGAGCCAGAAGTGACCATATTTGGATGAGAGGCTGGAGCTGACCATAGCGCTAGCTGCTAGCTTGGTTAGCACAGTGAATTAACAATCTATGGTTAACAGTGATAATGCTAATGCTAGTTTCCACTTGCAAAAAACAGGCCTAAAACCATAAAAACAAAATGTACTCACCGGAAAAACTGAACATCCAATTCCCTAGAGGGTCTTTTATCACAACCAAACGTTGAACAAGACTTTTTTCGGCGACCAAAATGTTACAACTTGAACTGAGAACACACTGTGAAATAGCAGCAGCTACACCTATACTCTGTGAATCTGGGGTTACGCCATGGTTACGTTACATAATTAACGTTGTCGCCATGGTAGCAACTTGTCAATCACAACGTAGCCACACACTGAAGCATACACTGCTTTATCGTCTATTTCACTCTAAATGGGACCATAATTTACAATGAACATCATGCTGTATTGAAGAAAACTTGATACCAGCGGTTGGGACCATAAACTCATTAGGAAAGTGTTTACTGAGGTAATAAATTACATGAGAAGTAGGGGCATTTTCTCATAGACTTCCATACAATCGGAATTCTTTTTGCATCCAGCGGAGTTGCCCCCTCCTGGCCATTAGAAAGAATGCAGGACTAAGGCACTTTTGCATCGGCTTCACTTTTCAGACCGGTAGCTACCCACTTGTTCACATCTCAGCACTATTGCTGGGGGCTTAGTTCACTCCCTGACTCTCTCACTTGTGTGATTACTTTTTCATTCACATCCTCACTCACTCATTCTCTCACTCGCATGCTTGACTCTAATCTCTCACTCATAAAAAATTATAGAAACCCCCCTCCTCCTCCCCTACCTGCTCTCTGGCAGGGTTGAGTTTGCATAGACCAACAAATTGGTCATACAGGGATCATCGAGCCACCTAACCACACTTATGAGTGCTAATTTTAAATAGCTGAACTCCAACATCAAAATCACATCATCATGCCTCACCAAACTTCCTGGTGGGCAATACACAGTCAGTTTCCACACACACACATAGTCTTTCCACATCAGCACACATGCGGCACTGATTTAGCTCATTTGTTATTAACAGAGGGGATACAGATCAAATACTGTAGACAGATAAGATAAGGACTAAAAAGATCAAGACACCATTAGTCATAACTGTTTGAAAGGATGAGATGAAGTGAAGGTGAATTTAAGGACAGAGTAGCCAAGTTGTGTGTATGTGAGAGAGTGACAGAGAGTTATACTGGCTTTCAAATGGGCTCCAGTGATGTGAGGAAAGTCCATAAGCACTTTCAATTAGCAATACAGGTGCTGTAAAGGTTTACATTTACAGAAACATCTACAATGCAGAGGAAGGCAGCTTTTGTCTGGTAACAACATTTAGTTAAAAACTGTCCCAGAAACTCCCTTTCAATGCAAGCCAACCCCTTGACCTCAAACCACCACCCATTTAAAAGTCTATTAAAGTGCCAGAACATCAAGGAGTTATTGTCTCACATGTTCACGCACGCAGAGTCATAGCTAATGTTTAGGACACTGAGGTCATGATTGCAGTAGTTTTTTGGGGGGGTTTTTTCTGGGAATTTGGTGTTTTATCAACCTGGAGAGTTCTAGTCAAAAACCTACAGATGTTGGCTATTTTCAGGCTCGGTATATCAAAATTTGACTACTTTTAGATCAACAAAAATAAAATCTCCCCCAGATTTTTTCTCCTGGCAGTGTGGAGAAGATATGTAAAGAGCATTAAGGCCTTCATATTGGGAAATATTATGTTTTACAGAGCTAGACGATGTTGTGAGTCTTTTATTTTAATTAGTTTACTTTCTTGAGTTTGTAAGCAATTATTTATTTCAAGAGGAAATTGCTTGAAAGAGCTACTCCATTGAAATGCAACAGAAAATATAATTGAATTTCTAACTAAATAAATAAAACATCAAAAATCCAAATAATTAAAACATTTTAGAAAGTTTCTTCTTGGTGTCTTGGGTGTGTGTTTTGGGGACCTCAACTCATGTCCTCAGTGTTCCTAAAATACCTCCCTGCACACATGTAATTAACATTCATACAGTCACCTGAACTGGCTTTAGATTTACCTTTGCTCCCCATTCATAGACTGTTCTAACTACAAGACCACATTGTTTGTTATTAGCTACCTTTTCAGTGGCTACATCAGATGGCAATTATGTTTTTTGCAGCAGGTAACTGGGATTTAAAATTGATTTCATCGTATTCCTGACCGCTTCAGTTGACCTCAACATCATATCATATTACCAATCAGTCTACTATTGGGAGTATAATTAACCTGAATTAGCCTTCCTCTGTATTGATTTGCCGTTTGCTTTTTTTACACCCTTATCTTAGAGAATGACAATGATTTGTAGTCTTTGACCTTGTGGACGTGGTATTGTCTTGACGTCCTGTAGTCCTTAATGACCGCTTTTTTGCTGCAGTAGCTACACATTTGCTATCTGAAAGCTTAGACATGCTTGTGTTCTAAAGCGCTGATTGATTTATTTACAAAAATAGTTTTAATTGGAGCCATAATGAGGTTGTTTAAAGAGGAGGTGAAAAGCTTTTAACCTTAAGCACAATCACAGGCAGGGAAGAGTCACCAGGTGGTGTTTGTGTGTTTTAGATGGAAGGCAAAGTGGCTCTGTGCAACTTTTCGCTGATGCTCACAGTTTCCACACCTGTGCTGACATTGTCACTATGATTACCAATGCAGTGTGTGTGTGTGTGTGTATGTGCGTGTGCGCCTGCGTATCTCTACATACGTATACCAAAGCATCTTCAGAGTAAGCCTAGTGGACATAAATCTCACAGCCTCCTAGATGTTTTGTCTTCCTTCAGCCCTCATCCATCACAGACATGAAACTCATTCTCTTTTCATGAGGTGGACTTTGCTCTGTTTCTAACACAAAGTAATGGAGGTCACATCGGCAAGCTGCTCCACACTCATTTCCTCCCTGCTAACAGCTTCTCCCAAATGGCCTAACAGAATGCAAAATGGCTTTCCAAAAATGTCACTCCCTAGCTTTAATACTGACCACTTCTCACCAAAGGTGGGGTTGACATTTCTCTGCAACAGAAGAACACCCCATTTTCAACAGTGCCTTTGACTTATTCTCATAGTAATAATACTGCATTGAGTTGAAGATTTTTGACTGTCAGACACTCTAAAGGCCTAGTATGGACATCATTCTAATGGCAAAGGCAGGGATGATGATCTAATCATAGTATTATACACATATTTTCTTATTACACAGACAAAGCAACAGACATGGAAAAGTGAATTCTGGTGGGCAAAGAGACAAAATGGCACATTGCCAAAATTGGCCACTCTGTACTATCAAACTTCTGATTTGCAGACCATTTCTGGTACAGTCACAAGGAAATAAGTCTCAGTGGGCACTGAGGAACAGAGACATGAGACAAAGAGACAAAGAGGCTTAAGACAGCAAAGAAAGAAAAAGACAGTAAGCCAGCAGGAAATTGTGAACGCTACACAATGAGAGAAGTGAAAGCAAAGAAATTAGATAAGAAAGAGATGAGCAAATGGAACAACAAGAGGAAAGTGACAGACAGGAAAGTGCAGATAAAGTGGTGAGCACTGACAGGGTTGCCATAAAGCCACTAAAACATGGGGCTACTGGGAGTGGTGCAGGCAGCAAGAGTCTCTAAAGCCGGTCTCCTGGATCAGGATCACAGCCATGCAGGGGCAGGTTGGATCATCATCAGTCATTTTTCATTCCCATCCCATAATATCCACTAATGTTGCCCTATCTGTCACTATGTAACTGTGGTCACTCAGGTCATACTTGACAAAGCCAATCCATACTTTTCATTCAGTTTAACTTTTCTAAATTTGTCCCGTGGATTTTTCCAGTTATTTGTTTTACTGAAATAGGAAGTCAATAGATACAACTTGATTTCTTTTTTTTCTTTTTTTTTTTTTTTGGCCTTTGGGAACAGTGCAAAAAGCTGCAAACACAACACTGATATATTATCACCTGATGAAGTTGATGTGGTGAACATGTTAACAAACAGTTAACAATGAACACATTCAGCAGACACAGAGCAACATTTGCATTCATTTCAATGTTTGTGTTCACCTAATGAATATAAGTCAACTATTCACTCCTCATTTAGCTTTTGCTGGGTCTAAACCAACTTTTGAAAAAAAAAAAAAAGGTCTGTTCTTTTCCACTATGCTACCCAGCTAGTCGCTAACTTTGTCGGTCTACTGTTTGGTGCTGGACAGGTAGTGTACAGTGGGTTTATCAGAGCTTCATCACTAAAAACAGCTAAGTCTGGAAACAACACTGATAAGAGCAGTGAGAGTGAACCAAAACAGTAAAGTTGCAGGCCATATAACTAGAACAATGAGCTTAAAGATGCTAAAATGTTCTGTAGAGCTGAAGGGGAACTGCAGAGTCGGGTGATAATTCTTTTTCAAATCAAATCAAATCAAATTTATTTATAAAGCACATTTAAAAACAACCACAGTTGACCAAAGTGCTGTACAATCATGATAACAAAGGCCATGAAAACACAATTAAGACGCAAAGACCGGTTTAACAGACAAAGAGACATTTCTTGGTTTTAACATACTGAGTTAAAAGCCAAGGAATAAAAATGAGTTTTAAGATAGGACATGATATAGTGTGCCTTATAATATCCCACCTTCATTTTAAGAATTCAACTTCCACAGAAGTCCAAAAACCTCTCCAGAAAACCTCCTCAGTCTTGTTGCCTTTGCAACCTCCATAAATTATACAATGTTTACTTTCTGACAGGCCGTGTACAGTTAAGTTGCTCTGTCTAGTCCCAAACCAATAAATCCAGAAGCACTGGGGAATGTTAGCTCACATGATAAGAAGCACTGATGTTTGGTATCATTTCTTTGCATTAGGTGGAGGCAGCCACAGACTCTGAATCTGAAAGCAAAGGCTCGCGGGAATACCACTCTGTTGGTATCCAGGTGGAGGATGACAAGAAAGGGTAAGATAATGATTTTAACCTCAGTAGAAAAGCTCAATCTTTGCTCCCGCTATTATAAACAAGAGCACCATTGTCACTGCTTTTATATGTCATTTTAGCCTGTTTGTATGAATGTATGTGTACATTCATCTGTGCATTTCTACTACCTTGCCTCTCAGACAGGGCAGGTTCAAACGCTCCAACAGTGTGACTGCAGCTGTGCAGGCTGACATGGAGTTGGAGGGCTTCCCTACCATGGAGGACAAAGGCCTGCAGTTCGGAGGGGGCTTCCAGCGTCACTCAGAGCCCAGCACGCCGACCCAGTATGGAGCGGTGCGAACCGTTCGCACCCAGGGGCTTTTCAGCTACCGCGAGGATTACCGTACCCCTGCTGAACCCCCCAGCCCCAGGGAGACCACCAGCGAGACCACCTGGCAGCTGGAACCCCCCTCTCCACGGAAGAGTGCGGTCTCATCAGGCGAGTCAGGCAGGGCCTCCCCCTCCCTGAGGAGAGATGGGAGCTGGTTCATGCAACTGCTTCACACAGAGACCAAGAGGATGGAGGGATGGTGTAAGGAGATGGAGGCAGAAGCGGAAGAGAATGACCTGTCAGAAGAAAGTGAGTGTTTGCTGAAAACTACACATATATTTGATCTAAGGTTGCTTTTGTACAGACAGCACTGAAACATAACATTGGGGTTTTTTTTACTGTACTGAATGTTTTGGATTGTGGTGGTACAAATTAGGACTTGGCACTGTATGCTGAATGTGTTTCAGTCCTTGGCAAAATCCGAAGTGCAGTGGGAAGCGCTCAGCTGCTCATGTCTCAGAAATTCCAGCAATTCTACTGGCTCTGTCAGCAAAATCTGGTAAGCAACCTATGAAGAAGCAGGTGTATGGGTGTGTGTGTGTGTGTGTGTGTGTGTGTGTGTGTGTGTGTGTGTGTGTGTGTGTGTGTGTGTGTGTGTGTGTGTTGCCTGAATTGATTCGTCTTTCCAACTACCCTTCAATAATACTGTTTGCATTCTTTCCATTGATGTTTTTCATTGTCCTTCATGTAAACTTAGCTTAGCCAAGTTATGGTGTAGTCAAAAGTACTGTGACTATGCCATATCAATGTCTTCCAGCAGTTAATACTTGATTGGAACTTTGGTATGAGAGGAGTAGTTGGCCAGAAGTGCATTCACTTATTGATTGACAGCCGTGAGCTCACAGTCTCTGTACTGCTGCCAGGCTGTTCAATGAGCCTGAGTCACAGAAGCCTTTGACAACACCTCTCCATGTTAAAATATACTTGGGAGCATATTTCAACTAAAAAATATGAGTAAAAATGTATTACTGCTTTTATAAATGTCAGTAACAACAAAATAAACAGCAACACTGTTGCCAGGTTCCATCATATCACATTGATTTAAAACTAGGGAGAACAAATCTATATCCAGCTCTACATAATTTGCATATTCTTATTAATGAATGGTAAAGCATCCAACAAAAAGAAAAGGGTGGAAAGAAGTTTAAAAAGGTTTAACCAGTTCAACCAGACCAATATATCATCCATTTGTCAATATTGCAATGTATAAATCATTTAGTAGAAAAGTCAGATTTAATTATTTTTATGGTAACACATAAATGTATCATTCAGGTCATATGTAGGTCCCATCCTGTTTTATAGCCCATATTTGTCCATACCAGAATTTAAATAATATGACTTTATGCAACTTTTTATAAGAGAACATTACATTTGAACACGTCCAGGCAGGATGAAATAGTACGGGCACACAGCTGCAGTGTGAACAAAGCATAATCAAGATCATGATATACTTTATTTGTCCCCATGAGCAAATTTGTTTTGGACTCCACACATAAAAGAAAACAGAAACATCTGCGCTATAAAATTAACTTTTGCCACTGGAAACAGTTCCACACACCTATATGTGCCTTTGCAACCTTCAATTGTTCAACCTTTGTTCACCAACCTTCAGTACACATTTAATGCTTTAGCCGGCACTAACAGACTGAATCAAAATTCCCTGAATGTCATTGATTGTGTGAAGCTACAACACTCAGAATCAATAGGTGTCTAGCACATTTATGTGACCTAAACGTTTTGAATTGAACAATACATGAGCATGGTTGGATGTATTCTGGTGATGCAGCTCTGGCCTGAGAAGAGAAGAACAGAAGGCTGAGCCAAACCTGGGTTTAAATAGACCTAAATACCCAGACAGCAGCCGCTCTATTGCTCATCCAGTGTAGGAACACACAGAGGTCAGGGATTTCTGCCTCGTTTTTTCTTGCTATGCTCACAACTCGTTATATTGATCTGAGCCAAGAACCCAATATTTCAAATAAAGTTGGTGCAGAGTTATGAGAGATAGTGTTGCTGTTTTTGCAATGTGCAGCAGAAACTACTCATTCAGGGGGGAATGATAATTGCACTGGGATTAGATACAGTGAACCAGCGTTTTAGACCAAGGGCCAAATCCACAAAGAATGGATTGCACCCACTAATAGCACCGTGAATTGCGTACCATTTGCACCCACAATCTGCCCTGTTTTAAGGTCCTATTCACAAAAGATTTTGCACTAATGATATGATGGCGCAAACATGCCCACAAAGTTTTGCAGCTGAGTGAAATTTTCCCTCTTTTTGCGTCTGATTGAATGAGCAGAGCAGAGAGAGCAGAGAGAGGTTTCCAGTGTTTCAGCTTTTCTCCACATTTCAGCACAAAGATTGGTCCATAATGAAAACTGCAGAGAGCACAAAAGCCTCAAATTGCATATCTTTAATTAGCAGAGGTGCACACAAACAGAGCTCTCCACAATCACAAACTGAAATTCATGCATCTTGCTTCTTTTACTTCTCTAGTATTTCGCATCTATAATATAATCCACTGAAATGTCAAAATACAGCTATTAATGTTAGTCAGGCTCAGTCTGAAATGTGTTAGATTAATGTCTGAATCTTACAATAATGTTGTTCAGGTGTCACTGTATCCGGGATTTTTCAGGAACATCAGTACTGATGTTCTGTTTGTTGCCCACAGCTGGCTGTGTGTCACAGCTAGCTGCAGCATCACACAGCAGCTGAAACAATAAGTGCATCTCCAAATTGAGAAAGAGGCTGTGCGCATTTACGCACGCGGCACAGCAGCAGTAACTTCATTAACACCGGATTGGTCAGGATCTGATGGTAATTAATGTTCTGTCTTCTGCTACACATCTACACAGGTCAGCTGTTACACACAGATTCCAGGTTTATATGGTGGAAATGCTTGTAATAAAGTAGCCCCTCACTGTATGTATGTATGAGATAAGCTCACAACCCCACTTGATCCCCCCATGTCTGACCGTAGATTTCACCATTAATATCATTCTATATCAATTCAATATCATTCAAGCCTCACAAGATTGAAGATTAGAAGAGACAGAGAGACAGAGAGGGAGTGAGGAGTGAGTATGCATGCAGTTAACACCAACTGTCTGAAGATGCTAATAACTCCACCCTAATTGTTGCAATTAGCGCTGGTCTTTGTGAATTAGACTGTTTTTGCAACAAGGCTTATTTGCACAGAAAGGGGCCCGTTTTGCACCAAATGTATGAATAATACCTAATTTACATACATGCAAATGGCACAGGTGCACCATGACGCTATTTGCTTGGCAGCGTAGTTTGCAGGTGCTTTGTGAATTACTCGCTATCTTTTTGTCTCATTTGCGCAGGTTTAGCAGCTGCAAAAGCTGAGCAATCCTTTTGTAGATTTGGCCTCAAGTCTTTTCCCTCTGAAGGGGACATTATTTTGCCAGTTCACTCAATAACCTTTTAATTACAAAAAGCTGCAACATTTCTCCACCTGACAAATGCATTTGGAAAACATTCACTTCATACTTTCTTTGTGAAATAAATACCCACAAATTAGAAGCTTAAAGAGTTATCTAATTGTGTTTTATCAGCCTGCTTCTCTCTACCTCCTGGATCAACTTTCATAAAGCTTGACTTATAAATTCTCTAAAAAGAGACTAACAGTGCGCACAGCACTTCTCTGGGAGGAGCTCCAGGATTAAAAGCACACACTGACACACTGGGCTTAAAAAACTCCCTGACTCCTCCTAAATCTGCCAGCTCGAGATTTTTGAAGCCTTAAAGACTTCTTCAAGACAGTTTGAAGAACATCACAAGTTCGGAGTTCAAAATAAAGCTGATGAATTGCTGAAACAGTCCCTCAGTAATTAGAGATCAGCTTACCTAATATGCTAGATGCTATATTTAAAATCCAAAGTAATTTTGATAATGTATTTTTCTTTAGAGGAATGATACTAATCTCATACTACTTTACAAATATCAAAGCAAACCTACACATCTTTATTTGGATATTATGCAGATGTATCTAGTGTTTTAGTCACACCTTCAATCATGAGATTTTTTTAAAACACCATAAAGTAAAATATGATTACTGTAAAATTTAAACTCTTATTGCCACTGACACAGATTAATAAAGTGATGCACAACTTGGCTAAAGTTATCTGATAAACTAATTTGTATAGAAATCTCATCTTGTGATGCCATAACATCTTGCTTTTATAAGATCATGAATGTTTAATGTCATACTTACGATGTATTTCTTATTAAAACAAGATACCTAATGAGGACATAAGGACATAATGCCAAATTGTAATACAGGAAGGAAAACAAAACAATCAAAGAATCATATAATAAGTCACCTACAGTCTAGAGAATACCTGGCACCACCACCGCACTGTAAATCTACTATATCATCAGACAGCTGCACCCTTCACCAGCCACCGAATCTAAATGTCACAGGGCTTAGAGTGTGAGTGTGCGAATGTCTCTGGGGTTATTACAGTAAGTCGACACGTCCCATCACAGATGTGTTATCAAATAGGTACGTGATTTGTGGGAT
This sequence comes from Thunnus thynnus, assembly GCF_963924715.1. Classification (NCBI taxonomy): domain Eukaryota; kingdom Metazoa; phylum Chordata; class Actinopteri; order Scombriformes; family Scombridae; genus Thunnus; species Thunnus thynnus. Next base: position 20,269,457 of record NC_089532.1, on the reverse strand, counting down.
CTCAGAGCTGTCACAGCAAAAACTGCCTCCACGACCCTGTATTAGCACTTCAGCTTATTGCTAGTGCCTAACATTAATTAAAATTGCATAAATGTATTCTAATTTCAGCATATGTCTAACACTGCTGGCTTAAGAAAACCAAACTGTATTAATAATAAACTAAAGGAACTGCCAATTCTGCTGGTTTATAGACTGCTCAGGAGATCAGGAACTAAACTCATACAGTTGCCTTAAATATAAACCAATAGCCAACCATGCTACCAGCGAACAGTAAGTCAGATGGCTGAATCTGTATAATCTGAAAGCCTTGCAAGTCCAGCATTGCTTGTAATTTTGAAGTACAATTTTCAGCAGGCTGGCAGATCTGTTGCATTTATAATCAAAGCATTACCGGGATTATGAGCAAAAACAATTTATGGTAGGTACATAGGAAAAGATCTTTGTAAATTTGGCAGATGCTTAGCTTAACTGAAATACACCCAGAGATCTGAAATGGGTTTTAATAACATTAATCCAGAACATTTGACCAGCTTTGCAGGCTAATGCACAGCTTTCTCAATACTCTGTTTCTTAATCACAGTGAAAAAATTGCAGTCATTCACATATTCATTGTTGCTTCTTAAATGTTCTTTGTTCATACAGAAAGCAAGCAGATGACCTTGGTATTTTTAGCACCATGTTATATTAAAAGTCCTGAATAAAATGTACAGGATGTTGTGTAAGGAGCTCCTTGTATGATGAGACCACTGTCAAGAAAAATGTCTCCTTAGGACCAGTGGCGTAGATCAGTCCAGCAGGGATTTTTTTAGACCAATTGAGAAGTGGTGATCAATGGTTAGGTGTATATTTTATTATAGGTAATTAATTTCCACAAATCAACATTAATTTTGCCATGTTACAGCCATACATGCAATAAACAGAAAGCTTAAATTGTACACTTTTAATGTTTAATGGTGAGACATTAATGGGTGTAATTTATGTCGTAGAACAAAATGTGAATCAAAGACCTTATTTTCTGTGAGATAGAAAATCCTGTGGGGAAAATTATTTGGAAATGTGGCACGGAAGTCCACAGCTTAAATACTTTTAGGGCTATAAATGTTCACATTGTAATAGCGTTTTCTTTACATTATGACAGTTACCTGTAAACTTTATGTGAGAGTATGAAGCATGAGCATGAAGTGTAGTTTTTCCGAGTTTCATAGTGACATCTTTATATCGACTCATTACAGTCAACATCTACTGAGAGTGTTCTCAGGTGTTAGTGTTTTATAGTTCCAAAACAGCTCATGTGTTTTCTGCTTTTTCTTATCATATCTGTACTCCTATGTAAGCAGTAAGGTTGATTGTGTTACATATTGTTTTGGCTTTTAAAGTATGAACATGCAGAGCAGGGTTGTTTTACAGCAGGACTGTAACACAGACTCTCAACTAATGGAAGAAAAGACCAAAGCTAAGACGAAGACGTGGACTATATATTAACATCAAGTCTTGGCACAAACCCTCATGACTCAGAAAATCTGCAGCAACTGTAGGCCAGCTACTAAACAATTAGTCGCCCCTCAATTTTATGCTCCTTTCATTTCAGGATTGGAGTGATGAATGGGACTAAACCGACAGGGGCAGTTCATTATTTCTGAGCTCATTCATGGAAATCTGACAAGATTGGTCCACATCACAAGTTGTTATCCATTATTTCAAATGAAAGCCGAAAAATGGTGTTGATGCCTGTTTTCATGAGTCTGATGAGGACATCTAGTGGATCTTGGCTGAAGTGCAATAACCAGTGTGGTCATGACTGACCTATGTCCTGTATGTGTGCCATCATTGTATATTTTGTGCTTGTACTTGAATGACAGGCACTAAACCAACTATCTGACCAATAACTTACACCAGAGTAACTCCTCTCACCTCTGCCTTTCCTAGGATCCCAGTGCCATGCCGCGGCCCACCTCTCAGGACCTGGCTGGGTTCTGGGACCTACTGCAGCTCTCCATTGACGATGTCACCATGAAGTTTGACCAGCTGCAGCAGATCAAGAACAACAACTGGAGGCCCATAGATAGCCCTGAGAAGAAGGTAAGGGGTCCCTCTGGCACTGCCCTCCCTTGCTCAGGCCCAGACAGCCTCAGGGCTCCATCTAGCAGTCCAAAAGCCAGCAACAGGGCAAATGCAGGTTTTATGCAATTCTCTGGTGCTAGTCTAGTGGCAGAAATTACATACTGTGTGTATGAGGCCATTTTTATCTCCTGACCACAGTCCTGCACAGGACTGGAAACCTGTAACCCACATCCATAAAGCTCACCACAAACTGATCCAATACCTGCAATTATCTGTAAATGAATTCCACACCCAAGCCATTGCTGGGTTTGTTTCTTTGTTTGTTTGCTTCACTTTTGTTTGTTGTTTGTGGTTGTAAAACCACCTTTTAATAATTGTCCCTTCTTCTTAAAGCCACCAGCTCCCGTACCAAAGAAGACAGTTCGACAGAAGAGTATGATGACAAGGGAGAAATCCCTGGACCTCCCAGACAGGCACCGGCAGGAGGCTCGGCGGCGGCTCATGGCAGCCAAGCGGGCAGCCTCCTTTCGGCAGAACTCAGCCTCGGAGCGAGCGGACAGCATTGAGATCTATATTCCTGAGGCTCAGACTAGACTTTGAGAAGATAGGGTCAGGGGCCAACGTGTCACCCTGCTCTCACATTCAAACTACTTTAAAACTAGCCTTTTTCTAGACTGCTATTCTCTCTACTCTTCCTTTATCCATCTGTTGTCTGATCTCGATAGCCATCCTCAGCGCCCATCACCAACACCATTGGTCTGTAGGATGTGCCAAACCTCTTCTCCCATTGCCAGAATAAGTGTTAGCAGTAATGTATGCCTGACATGGGTTGGTTGGGATTCTTGTTGGTTTGCTGGTCATCATGACACCCAGCCTACACGCACCTCATCCAAAGTCCTGGATGGGTGCGTCCGTAGTTTTTCAGCATTTGCAAAGTGCCATTTAAAAAGTGCAGCTTTGAAAAACCTACCAGCAACCAGGCCTTTGAGCTAAAAAAGAGTAAATGGGAGATGTATTTATTTCAAGTTGTTCAAAAATGTTCAAAGTTAGTAACCCTTCAGTATTTTTCAATAATTTAGGTTACATTATGACTTAGATTCACTTTTGCTCTTTTTGTTTCTTTTTCGGGATAAATGTTGATTATGAGCTAAAAATCACAAAATTGTTGTAAGTTCAAACTATGAAAAGTGCCAATGCTTGAAATACCTCAACTATGTGCATGTGGCACTGATCACCCATTCAAGGTTATTCAGGCAGCCCTCATAAGCTCTGGACTGGTCAGTGTTGAAAAATGCAGCTTTCTACCCAATCTGGTTGTAGTAAGTGAAACATTTTTCATGATCTGGATTGGTGGAAGAATGACATCTGTCAGCTCATCAACATGCACATTTCACACAACTTTTCCTATATATCTCATGTTCCTGTTGCCAACTTTCAAATATTGACATTTACTTGAAGCTGAATACATGCAAGTCTTGTGCCAACATTTTTCATTATGTCAATGCAGTAGAGAAAAAAACTATGAAGGTTTGTGTAACTCCTTAGATCAAAATGTGTAGACAAATGCACTTATGCACTTATTACAATTCTCTCTATTTCCAAGGGAAGTGTATATACCCAAGTTCACAATAGTACTGCTGTATTTTTGAATTGTGAGCAGAAAGAATATTCATTGTGTATTTTTTCCCCATGTCCACTGCCTGCCTGCCCTCTCTATTGCTTTTGGCAAATCTGGTTTTGTTGCATACATACAGTGGCTTGTTCACACACACAAAATCATACTGCTGTGTTTTCATCTGATATACTTCTCTCAGGCCCTTTCAAGTAGCGCCCTCGGCCACCGTTAATGAGGAGTGACAGAAAAACCTCCAAAACATAAACAAAATATCTGCATACTAGTTACTTTAATCCAAGAAATGCTTTGTGATTATCATATTTCTTGAAACGTTCTGTGTTGCTGAAAGTCTCCCTAAGCAGTATCATAAGTGCACTGACTCCCTCTAGGAAAAGCTCAGAAATTATGAAAAATTGGGGCAAAGGCATTCCAAATGGATACAAGCAGCAAGTCCCACATAACTAGTCTCTGGTTGAAAGGCAGTACATGAGGAATAGGATATTTACATGATGTGGCTATGCAGGCCTATGTGGTATTTTCTCACAAAACAATGTAGCTAGATATATATTAGCTTGAGATGCACTGGTTGCACCAGATCTTCATAAATTCAAGTAGTCTAGTTATACATTATGTGTTCACTAAGTGGAAGTAGATAGATATCACTAAATTAAAATGGGTTTATGCCATGTCATTACCAGATATTTATACACACTAACTGCCAGGTGTAACTGTTTTGTAGCTGACTGAACCAACTGACAAAGCTAACGTTAGCTTGCTAATATATGACCCATTTAGAAGAGTAAGAGTTATGAAATATGGTACTTCTTTAAAATGCTGTTTCATAATCATGTCAAGTGGCATAATTTTCATTTCATTTCCTGAAAGTAATGCAATATGCCTCAAAGTACAAAATGTTATGCCAATAACAACTGAATGACTTGGTTAGGTTAGCATAGATAGATATGTCCAACTCACTCTAAACTGCATGCTAACTCTGCATCAACTCTGAAACCATAAAAAGTAATTTTTGGCCACTGTGTTTTAGCTTGTGATGCTACAGTGATGTGATATACTGTTTTCATAATTGATTGCTTTTGATTGGACAGTGCTAATTTACACATTGCTAAAGGTTTTACCAGCTTAAGATACTACTTAAATGTTAATGGTGCAACCAGATTTAGTATATCTCTTTTGAAACTAGCTATTAGATACTAAGTACTTCACTTTACACACAAACTTTAAAGAATTAAGGAATAGCTGGTGCTGTGATGTGAAAGTGGAAAACCAACAGTACAGTTATGGTGGCCTTGGATAAGAGTTTTCCCGTCACTATAGAATTGAATTGCAGGCGATTATAAGTAAATCATAGAGATAAACCAGAGCAAAAGCTAAAATCCTGCTGCTCAAACTTTGGTTGAGGTTACTTGGAAGTTGAGTCTTCATTGCGTTGCCAGTGAATCAACTGTAGGACTAAAGTCTATTGGTAAAACTTTGGATAATCAACCATCTAAAAATGGTGCTGCTTTTTATTTAATCAATACAGTACTAGACAAACAATCAATGCAACACAATGCGCTGTCAGCTGATCGATACTTTATTTAAAAATCTATTTTTATGACTTGAAATTTTTTGGTTGAGTAATTGTGCTAGTGTGCCTGGCCTCATAATGGAGAGGGCCAGGGTGATTTCTCATATGGCAGTAACAAAAAAAGTATTTTGCTGAGTTTTGTTGATGCTTGTGTATCTTGTTTTTGTACCTCAATGCTGACATATTCGAAATGAGAGTGGAAATATTGGGTCAGTGTCTGTCTGAGTCGACTTGATTTCTCCATTACTACCCAACTGTGGCCTGACCTGCATCTCACACACACACACACACACACACACGTTCCCTGTGTCATCAGCATTCTGTTGAAATATATTTTAGATACCAATGTGATAGCGTGTCATAAAATTTCTTTTACAATCCTTTTTTTTTGACAAAATGCAATCCAATTTTTTAAAATGAACTGAATCTCAGTTGCTGCTGTATCAGAATGCGTGAGACATTGTTTAACTATTAATTATTTTCACAAAGTTCAGACAATAATTAGTATAAAGTAACTATCTTAAGTGCATCAAATCACTATGTAGCCAAAGTCAGCCGTAGGGTGTGTATTTCAAACATGTAGTTCCACACTTCAACTACAGACTGGGCTTATAGTAGCCCATGGCTGAGTGTTACATTGCACTTTTTAAGAAAACACACCCATGTATAATTCTGCTGTTTTTTCATTGCCGTGGCAGGGACCTGTAACTGTACAACAGTGGGTTTCTGGAAATCGTCTGGGCTTGTGATGCCAGGCATTTGGCAGAGCAGAGACGATCCCCTGCTGTTGCCACAGTGGCAGGCAGACAGGAGAGAGAGAGAGACAGACTCAGCCTGACATATGCTGGCTTAGAGGAGACGAGAGCTCCGCATAGAGCCCCAAACTGCTGGTGTTGTATGCTGTTGTGTAGCTGGGAGGCTGTTCTGTGAGGATCGTGAGTCACTGCGCTGGGTATTTTTCAGTCTGCCTTTGACTAAGCAAAGCAGCTTATGTAAGATTTTGGGTCCTTGGTGAGATCAAGCAAACAGCCTCCAAGGCCCTTCAAAGCTTGTGTTGATAAATGTATTGCTGAATAGTGGCCTATACTGTAGAACTTAAGCATCAGCACTACATGTATTTGCTTCTATCAAAGTCTACTCAGCTAGTTTCACTGAAAGCTGTCATTGAAACAACAGAGGTGTTTTTCCCTTATGCAAATTGATCCTGTCTGTGAACAAAATGAAGTGTATCCACCGCATTATTTCAGTTTAAAACATATCTCTTGCTCCTCCAAGAGGCATTCACATAATTAGGAGACCATTTTTCTATTTGGCCATGAATGGACCATTTCAAATAGCAAAGACAAAAGAGTGCCAGAAGTCACAAAGGATTTGTGCAATACAGGCACAGACTTCTTTTACAGCTTCAGTTAGAAGTGAGAACTGTGCTTGCAAAAATCATACATTTATTTTGAGAGTCATTCCCCTTCTGGAAAAAATATATTACCTTGATACTCCTGAGACTCTCTGAGCCATTTTCTAAACTATAAAGTTAATCTGTCCGCTGTAATGGCTGGGTCAAGTTTGTCTCCCAGAAAAAAATCATTTCCCATCTATTAAAAGTTTTTTAACCTTTTCAGTGGTTTTTGTCCAAATAGGTATGTACAGACTTTGAGATGAGCAGCTGTGGGCTGTTTGTAAAGGCCTGTTACATACAAAATGTTCTTGTATTGAAGCCTTGAAGCGTTTCCAGTGAGTATTTTATGTTGGATCCTTTTGGCTGATGCACCCTTGTGTTGTGTGTGTGTGTGTGTGTGTGTGTGTGTGTGTGTGTGATACTGTGATCACTGGAGGATTCTCCACTTGTCAGGAAGTCACTGGGGTGATTTTCTTTAAAAAAAAAAATAAGGTAATTTAACAGTCACCCACCAAAACCGTGTGAAACCCCAAGTGTCACAATCAGTGTCACATTTAATGTCATGAGGGCAGCAATTAACTACAAGTGCCATCTTTCTGACTTATCCAGCATACTGTAAAATCATTACTCTATACAGCCACACATCCTTCATCGGTTTTGTGTTAGCAATTCTGCCATTGCCTACTGTACCTTTCCCCATTTCCAGTCACACATTTCTATCATTTCAGTTCCTTGACATCTGTGGCCTCACTTCTGCTACGACTGTCTATCCGCTTTTAACTCTAGAACCCATGATGTGAAATATTTCAAGGGGACTTTTTTCGTAAACCATGCCGTGGAAAGAGTGTCAGACTCACTGAGATACACTGATACAACACTTCCTTGAACTTGGAATGTGAAACAACTCTATAATTACTAGACAAAATGAAAAAGGTAGTTGTTTAGCTAAAACTATTTTCATCTCTTGTATATCATATCTATAGTGAGGATGAATATAATGCCAAATATTCATTATTTGTAAAGAAATATATATAGATATATAAATATATAATATATGCTTCATTGAAACATAACTATTTTCTGCTCTTGCTCATGTTTTGTTGTCATTTTTACTTTGTTATGGTTATTTTATAAGCTGATATGATGGCATGCGAAATACTGATTCTGAATGTAGGCTTATTTATTATTTTTTTGTTACTATTATGACACTGTCCCACTGATGTACATTTGTTATGTATTTATTTAAGTTGATCACATATGCATTTCTCAATGTGTGTTATTTCAGTGCTATATTTCCAGAAGTTATTGTATCATTGGGTTATTTTTTGTATTATTTGAGTAGTTTGCAACAACATATGCATTTTCCTCTGTTCTTTCCTAGCTGAGCTATTGAAAGATTTTGCCTCTTTGAGTAGTTTGGTCATTGCTGAGGTCATCCAGTGTAAATAATTCTGCAATTAAATTTTTGGAGAAAAAGTTTGGAAAAGTTTGTCTGTGTCGTGCCTGTTAACTTAAAAATATAATCCAAATGTAAACTTGGTAATTCAGCCTCTGCTGCAGTGCCAATTATTTTTAAATGTTAATATTAGTAAAGTGTTCTGAATTTATACATAAATTTACAATATTTTATTTCATATTGTCAGACAGAAAACTACATTATATCCATCAAAGTAGGAAAGCAAAAACAACTATTCAGTGCTTCTCCTAATAACAGTATTCCCATTGGCAGGATGTTAGCTCACAGGAGGAAAGCTCAATAAATGTATCAAACCTTTCTTGACATTTCATGCATTTTATATATGTATGCCTGCCTACCAAAATAGCAATGGATAGATACAGATGAGGGGAAGCTCTGAATCATCTGTTAAAGAAAATGGCGCATTTACTTTTAACTGTTCTTGGTCAAGTGAGTCGAGAAGGTCACCAGTAACTTGAAATTTACATTATGGTTAGAATATAATGTCACTTATGAATAGTTTGTTTTTGCTGCTTCTATAAAAAAAAACCCTACGTGAATCCACTCATCTTCGTCTGTGATTCTTATAAACAGACCAAAATAGTGGCTTTAAAAACCACTAATTAGTGTGTTCTGTGTTGTGATAGCTTTTGTACTTTTGGAGCAATTTAAGTCCAGCAGTTTTCAGATCTTATCAGTGTTTGGCGTCCTCAGTCAGAGGCTGAAGCTGCCATTTTTTTTAGACCAGAAAAAAATTCTAAACACATCTGACTCCCACAGTTTTAACAAATTGTTGCTACAAGCCTCCTCTCTCTCAAAATGGAAATACATTTCCCATATGAGTTACACTGTTTGAGATCTAAACCTTAATTGATAGGGAGAGCACTGTCTGTCCCTCATTGACTGCAATACAAACTGCAGGTGGTCCCAAACACTGTGTACATATATTATATATTTTCATCCTCAGCTAGTCCTGCTTCCACTAATGATGCACAAATCTCCGGGCTACAAGCTTTAGTTTTAGGTAAATCAATTTCTCCTTAACAAAGTGGGAACTTTTTCTTCACATGTCAGAGTTAGTCTGCCAGCTCAGTGGTTTAAGCTCTGTTCTCATGGTCAGCTTCCCTATGAGATTCCAAGGCTGTGGGTTTGATCCCTGCTCCTGGCAACACATGCAGACACAGACACACAGCTGGTTCCACTCAGCTGATTGAACCTATCTCTATCTCTTCCTTTTAACTCTCATGTCCCTATGTTTACTGTTTGCTGTGTCACATGTTTGCTACGTGCATAGCATTGCTGTCTTACAAACATGTATGTAAGCATGTATGTAGTGTGTCTTTCTATCTATTGTTTTGGTGTGTGTGTGTGTGTGTGTGTGTGTGGGTGCATGAGACTGAAACAGTTTTGGATTGTGATTGAAACCTGAAACCACTGAAGGCTTGAATGTACTAACACTTAAAAGGAAGACAGAGAGAATCTCAATAGATTGATTGGAACCAGCTGTGTCTGTGTCTACATTTCCTTAAAAAGAACAGTCTTGCCAGGAGCAGGGATCAAACCCACAACCTTGGAATCTCATAGGGAAACTGACCATGAGAACAGAGCTTAAACCACTGAGCAAGCAAACTAGACCTGGCATGTGAAGAAAAAGTTCCCATTTTGTTGAGGAGAAATTGATTTGCCTAAAACTAAAGCTTGTAGCTCAGAGACTTGTACATCATTAGTGGCAGCAGGATTAGCTGAGAATGAGGATAATGTCTGGAGGGACCACTTGCAGTTTGTATTGCAGTCAATGAGAGCCAGACAGCGCTCTCTCTATCAATTAAGATTTAGATCTCAAACACTATAACTCCTCTGGGAAATATATTTACATTTTGAGAGGAGGCTTGTGGCAACATTTTGAGGTATGATATGTGCTTAGAGAGTTAAAACTGTGGGAGTGAGATGTGTTTGCATTTTTTTTTTCCTGGTGAGAAAATATCTCTGCTCTCCCCTGTGCTTGATGATGTCACACACTGAGGTCTGAAAACTGCTGTAAATTGCTCCAAAAGTACAAAAGGTATCATAAGTAATCAGATTACATCCGCAGTTTGTCAAACTTCAATCCGTCCGTCCAGTCGTCCCTCAGCCTGCAGACTATAAGCACGTTTTCACTGATTAACAAAGAAAAAACACTTTTATTCTGTTTTTACTCAGCTGCAGCCTCACTAATCCATCTCTCACCAGACTCTATACAAACATTTTTATCTTTTTAGAGTTCACTGTAAAACACTGCTGCAGGACTCGTGTCATGATATGTAGAGATTTCACTAGTTTGGAATTGTCTGGAGAAGGTTTGGATAGTTTTGGAGAATGTTTTTGATAGTTTGGAGGACGTTCGGAACAGTTTTGGAGTCTCACAGTGTAGCAGCGTCAACATCTCCACAGGGGTTTAAGGGGACAGTTTTACTTTTGACCTGAACATTCAGACCCTTTCTCAGAGTTTTTAATGTAAGTCCATGTTTTGTTTTTGTTTTTTATTTTTTTAAATCAGACAAAAGTATTGTTTGTTTTTGTTCTAAGGTTCATTCTGATGGAACTGAAGCTCAAAGCCTGAAGACACCTCCAATTATTATTAGTAGTAGTAATAGTAATAGTAAGTGAACACTGTAACAGCTGAGAGGAGATAAAACAATTTTGTTATTGTAATTATTAATAATAAGTGAACATTGTAACAACTGACAGGAGATACAACATGAACCATCAGTGTTAGAAAATCTTCTGTTGTTTTCATGTGTTTGTGTATCCAAATAGTCCAGTGGCTAAAGATGTTGTCACTTTGGTGTCCTTTTTAGATTCCAAAGTTGTGAGTTTGATCCCTGCGAAGGGCAACACTCAGTAGAGTTGAAGGTGACAAAAATGCAAATGCAGACAGATGCTTTCAGTCTGTTGATTACTGGCACGCACTGGGACAAACACAAACAGTCCACCTTGTGTCTTCCTCTCTTCAAATGAAGCTCTTTAGAAACTTAAATTGTCAGCTTATTTGAATATACTTCCCAGCATGCATTCTGGACAACAACAATGGAGGCCATTGTGTGTCTTTGTAAACATGTGTGTCAGAGGAGTCAGATGGCTTTCACTCAGATCAACATTAAAACAATTCAAACCATGATGAAAATACAATATATACAATATTCAAAGATTTTGGTGCAAGAGCAGCAGCTTGCAGCAGCAGCTGGCAGTCTAATCAGCTAGCAGTAATCACACACGTTTTCCTCAGGAAATGCACATTATAGTCTTCATATAATATTCAGATCTGATTTTCCAAAAACTATGTTGTTCAAAAATATCTTTTAGGTGGACTGCACTATAGAATGATTAATATCTGACGTGTGAATTCTTAAGAGCAGACTGCACATGAAATCTTGGCCTGAGTGGCATCATTGTTAAAGTTCAAGTCAAGACAGAAAGTTGGTTGTGAACAGAATTTATGACATTTTTTCATTGTGACCATATGCAGATGTTGGGCAACTTACTATTGTAATGTTAATCTAATTTAATCTCATGACAAAACGGCAGGTTCCATGCACTATAGGCATAATTGGCACCATTGCCACATTTGGTGTAGCTGACAAACAATCATGTCTGACATTAATTTAAATAGAGATTACATCTATCTACATGTCCTATGATCAAATATCTGTTCTAAAAATTATATCCAATTTAAAACTGAGAATTACTTGACTGAGTTCTGCTATATTATGACTACTTTCAAATTTCATCATCAAACGTCCACATTATTGTTAGTCATAAACAATAATATTAACAACATAACAATAATATTCTGGCTGTTTAGACTTCTTCTCAGAGTGCAGCCTTTAAATGTAGGATCATGCAACATTTGTATTACTTTTTTTTCTGATCTGATTGTTTTTACATGTTCTTGTACATAATGTGTATATTTTCTTGACATGTAGAAAAACTCATCCATTCAGCATTCAGGATTAGGGCTAGGTTACCTTTATATATATATATATATATATATATATATATATATATATATATATATATATATATATAAACCTTTTAGAACTCAATTTAAGCTCCTTTTCCTGTCCTGTCATATCATGTCAAATCTATGAGGTGAGGTCACCCCCTGTTGGACAAGGAAATAAATTCATGGGTTCAGTTGCAGTTGTATTTGTCTGTGCTTCACTTTCCCAGTTGCCAATAAAACAAGTTATACATTTTTAGATAATTGCTCAGATTATTATGGCATGATATATCACAGGACGCTTCATCATTTCCGACTTGTGGGGAAGTCACCATCTCTCCAGTTAGTAATGTATTCAGGGCTATACATGAGGTTCAACTTCATGAGAGACATGAAGACTTTAAATAACCCTGAATATAACTGTTACTGTTGTTGTAGGAGAATATGTAGTTGGTAGCTCGTTTCAGTGGACAGCTGATCACCTATTCATTGCAGGTACGGTCTAAGAAGTAGCATACTCTCTCCTGCCAGCAGCCCATATACTTTTGTTGGATGGTATGTGTGTGGAGTTGTTAATCATAGCATGCACCTAGCCCCTGACCTAATCAGAATTTGTTTATTAGCCAAGTATGCAAGCTTACAAAGAATCTGTCTTGGTGTTTGCTCCCATAAACACAACATAGAAGAATAAAATTATAACAAGAGTAAGGTAATAATAATAATGAAATGAAATTAAGTGATACTCAAATTAAATGAAAAATTAAAATTTAAAATCTATTTACAGAATGGAATAGTAATAGTTTCGAAATGAGATATAAAACTTGACTGCGCTACGGACCAAGAAATGGTGAAAAGTGCAAAAATTAAATGTGACATGATGATGTTAAGAGTGGAGGCTGAGTGCAATGTACAATTTTAAGTCCAGTTTGATGAACCATATGAAAGTGGCCAGTGCAGGGATTAAAAGAGGTGTGTGAAATGTAAAGTCCAGTTTGATAACAGTTCCTGTGTCTGCTGGCAGAGGTTTTTATGGACCTCAGTCTTTTATTTCCTAAGGGAAGAAGTTCAAAGAGTCACGCTGTGTAGGGCTGCACTTACTCCTGTGACATTGCACAGGATAAGCAGGTATACATGGAATTTTAATCTAATGAAAGTTTTTGCACAACGTGTTATCAATGAAATTTTCCATGTTATCAAATATACTGTATCACTAATATTAAATCATAATACTTTTAAATTCTCCACTGACACGTCTTTACAGTGTATGTCTATTGTGGTAGCTATATCTAATCATATGTTTGAGACATATTTGGCAACGCAGCATTTATTACATTTAGTAACGTTGTGTTTCATATATGTCTGCATACATCTGACAATAACCAATAGGATGGGATGCTAACACAAATGTGAGCGGCGCCGACCAATGGAATATCCAGAAATTTAAAATGGGCGTTACTTCCTGTTTTAGGGTCACATGACCAAATTGAAGTCGTATGATGTGAATTTTCCTGTTGAAGCTTCACAGCTCAGCACAGTATTCCTAAAACTGGACAGTATGTACTAAAGGGCTGTTAGCTAGTTTGTGGTAAGTTATAATTACTGCTTTTGACTTTTTACCATTGTGTTAGTTTTAGTCGGTCTCACATTTCGTCGTCGTAGTGTTTTTTTGGTGCTAATTTTACAACACAGCTAACTTGAGTTTGACACTGACTCATCACGTTTTTGGAGGACTTGACAATAAAAGTTTTGGCTTAAATCGATATTTTGGTTCTGTGTCGAGCTTTTTTTGTACTTAACATGAGTTACAAGTTGTCTTAACGCTATTAACCCGAGACGCTGACAAATACTCTTAAAGCGACACAACTTAAAACAATAGGCTGTATATTTTAAGTTAAACATGTTAACGTGGTATACATGTAAATTAATGGAGTTTGGGTAAACTGTACATGTGAATATAGCAAGAGTAATATGTTCCGGGATGGTGTGCAGTGGAGCTTGTCAGTACTTTTGTTTTGTTTTTTCTCTTCAGCGGCTTTCATTTGTTTTGCAGGTGACCCACAGGCATGTGCCTGGCGCTGCTCAGGGCCACACCTGCAGCTGAGCCTCCCCTCAGCTTGAGCTCCACTAACCTCCCTCAAACACCATGGATCCTGAGCAGCAGACCAGCCATCTGCCTCCTGCTGGTGCCCCATCCCAGCCCAGTGCAGAATACTTCTCATGGGATCATCGCCTACAGCTTATTGGCCTCGGCTTTACCTTCTATACAGCAATATTTCTCCTCTCCCACCTCCTGTCTGTGGCACTGTCCGGCACCTACAGGTCCCTGCTAGCTAAAGAGAAGGTTTTCTGGAACCTTGCAGCAACTCGGGCAGCATTCGGCATCCAGAGTACTGTAGCTGGTCTCAGGGCATTGACTGAGGACTCTGCATTAACCAGAGACAAAGTGAGGGGACAAGAGGACTGGTCATGGTTCAATGTCCTCACAGCCACGGGTTTCTTTTTGTTTGAGAATGTAGCATTGCATGCCTCCAGTGTGGTATTTTGGTCATTTGACCTCCCACTGGCGACGCACCATTTCTTCGCCCTGTCAGGATACGCAGGGGCGGTGGTGTGGGATTCCCTGGGCCACTTCTTGCCGATGGTTACGCTGCTGCTGGAGATGAGCACACCATTCACATGTATATCCTGGATGTTACTGAAGGTAGGGACTTCATAGTGCTATTGTTTAGAGTGAAACGACTTGTCCCCACATGTTTCTATGCATATCTTACAAATGGTTTCTTTCAATCTACCCTTACCACATTTGAGCAGTAACTGCAGTCACCAAATCTTTGTTTGTTTACCAAAGTCTCAGGGCTTTACTAATAGCATCTGATGCTGCTGGTTGATCATCTATTTGTTTACAGGTTCTTGTCAACTATCATGAAAATTTCTCAAAGTGTCAACATGTTTCAGTTCCTCTTTGGTCTTGTGCACCTTATGATTGCCAACAGCTACACTTTGGTATTCTTTGAAAGAGGAAGCTCTATTAAAAAAAGACTGAACCAGAACCTAAACTTTCTTTGTTCCTCCTACCCACGGATTTGAATGCACAGAAAATGCAAAGATGTTGACTGCTTAAATGATGATATAGTTTAAAATAATAGCTTTATGTAATGTTATAAAACACTTATATGTCACATTAAGGTCTTCACACTAATAAAGATGATTGCTGTTTACTGAACATTATTTAAAAATTGCTTTCAAAAATCTCAGTCGTCATTGTCTCAATCTATCTTTCTTCCTTCCTGATAGGCCGGCTGGGCCCGCAGCCTGTTTTGGCGAACCAACCAGTGGGTGATGATCCACATGTTCCACTGTCGCATGGTGCTCACCTACTACATGTGGTGGGTAAGTTTGACCCACTGGAGAGAGCTCATTACTCATGTGGCCCTACCCCAAATCCTGCTTTTCTTCTCCGGCCTGGCTCTGCTCACATTTATCATCAACCCCATCTGGACGCACAAAAAGACCATGCAGCTGCTCAACCCTGTGGATTGGAACTTTGGAAACAAACCGGCACCTGTCAATGGATCCACACAGGGCCAGTCCGAGGTTTCTGTCAAACCCCATGCTAACTGAAGGCTACCAAGGAGATCATTCCCTGTCTGAATGATGCTATGTTTTTTATTTGTTTTCCTTGAGTGTTTTAAGATTTATTTTATCAGATTCAGTCTTTTTTCTTTTTTTACACATTTGGACCCTAAGTCCTTGTGGTATGGGGACTTAACTTATTTAAAAAGCTCTTAAAAGTTGTCTGGTATGACCTAGACAAAAAGAGATTACATTGTCTTCCATCAGGCTTTCAGACAGTTATCATGCCGATAAGTATTTGACAGTCCAGAGGAAAGAATATTAATTTTCCGTCTGGGTAGCTTTTAATAGGTAGGTGTGGTTGTTTATGTATGAATGGGAAGCTGCTTGTTTGCATCATTTTGAGGACGCTGCGATTGGTTATTTATTCACAATAAGGAAAAATACATGTGAGCAGTTCTTGCAAGAACCATTCAGAAGCAAAAACACAAATTAAAACATTGTTTTAGCAAAAATAAGCTTGTGGACATAAATATTTTGAATTTTAAGTTGAAAGCAACACAACAAAATATGAGGCCACTATACACCTGCCTTATGTAGAGATTTACATCCTGTCCTGATTAAAGAAGCATTGCATTGTCTGCCCACAGCTTCTTCTGTTAATCTGTTGCTATTGATAGATTGTTTCTATTTATGTTGCAGGTAAAAGAAACCTTATAGTAACATGTTGTTTGCTTGAGGATACGATATGAGTGAAACAGAGGAGGTTATGTTTTCAGTGATCATAGAACAACTCTGGAGTGAAGCAACATCGAGAATGTGACTTTGGTCATGCACAGCTCCATTGTTGCAACATAGTTAATCAGCAATGATTGGGCAGCGTAGGCTAGAAAATTGGGTCAAGACTGAGGTTCTACAGGTTAGTAGTTGTAGCTATTAAATGCTAAGTGGACAATTCGATAAGTCAGTTCATGAGTCACACTGGTAGTTTTTTGGACCATGAATCCTCTTTAAGCACAGAGGGAAATGTTTATCATGGTTGTTTTCATGAAAGAAATTTCTAAACAGAAGAACACTGAGGACTGGTCAACTTTACAAAGGCTCTATTGTCCAAAATGGAGATGCAATGTGATGAAACTGTGGCAGTGTTACACAGTATTACCATGCAACATTTCGATCATGATTCATTTGATATTATGAATCAAGTTACTTTAAATTAGAAGTGTTTAATAGTGTTTAGTAGATGTTTATTTCTACTCATGTCAGATCAAAATGTCTTAAGTTTGTTTTTTTCACACACTGACCACATTGTTCTGGAAATGAGGGTTGGATTTGTTCATTGTCATATAACTAGCATAAGATGTTTTTGTTTGCTTGGATGAGTATGTTGGAAGCATTGTCTGAATCTGATTGTCACTCAGCTGCAAACTTTCAGATTCTTTTTAATTTCTCCCATTTCTCACTGTGTGGGTTTTAACATTGCAGAATTAACATTGCTACTGTAGCCCTCATCTAATTGTGTTTATAAACTCTACAATTTTAGATGTTTCCATTTTAAACATTAGTATTAATCTAGATTAATCTTTTGCATCTGTAGGATACATTTCAACTCCTGGAATTGGGGCTGAGGGAAGTTATCCGGCGTAGTAAATAAATGAGTTCACTGCTAAGGTTAATGAACAGTTGAAGATATTCAAAAAAGCCTTTGCAGGGCCATTTTATTACTCACTGTTTATTCTAAGAAGCAGATTTCCTGAGTTATCTGTATAACTTTGCTGAGTAAAATCTAGATGCCCCTCGAATCTGAAACCTGGACTGATAAAGAACTTTGTCGAGTTTGACTCAGCAGCATAATCAAGATAACTCTAAACCTGCCTCATGAAACAGGTCTTGGGACGACTAAGATGAAACCACACATTGTCTGGTGCATTGTACATTAAGTGTATTTACACTAGAAGTATTTTCATTATTTTAGTAACAGTTTAACATTTATTACAAAAATTACTAATATGAGATTGTGTTGGATTTTCCTATAGCTTTCATTTGTCATGACCGCATTAAAGTAACTTTATGAGATGGGTGGAGGTTTCCCTTTTTAGTTCTATGTCTTAGGCCAAAATATTCAACGTCATGTTTTTGTTGGGAAATGTGTTAATTTGAGTTTATTTGACTTTGAGACTTTGACATAAAATAAAATGTTTGTTGACATATTGTGTCCCTTGTTTTTGTTCATACTTCATCTTAAGCCTGCGCAACAGAACATCCGCCTGTAGGTGGCAGAATAGGAATAATTATTTCTTAAGTATGTTTACTCAGTTTTTCCCATTTGGCGAAACATTGATTTAGTTTTCCAAAAGGATTAACACCACCCTCCTTACAGATTTATTTTACACAGCATTTCAAAATGTGCTGAAGTGTGAATGTCAGAGATGTTATGTAAGGTCTTAAATTTAAAAATGCTATTCAGTTTAACTGTGATTGAAGGAGTTGTTTAAACTACAAGTTCCTAGTTGTCTTATAATATGCCCAATTTTTTTTTTTTGCTCAAACACAAGCCTGAAGAAACAAAAGTTTCAAAGCCACTATGTGTACATCAATCAATAATTTGATTTAACGTTTGTTTAGAATGTTACTATTTCAATAAAGTGTAATAAAGAGAAACTGGTGCAGTTTATGAGTATATTACCATTAAAAAATAATAAATTATAAGGGATAATACACAGGGTACTGTGCAAAACAGCAAAACTGGAAGTTTATTTACTAGCAACATGCTCCGTACAGTTAGACGAACTTTCCTCCAACATCATCTCCGGACAGCTGTTGAGATGGGGAGCCACCTCACACGTCACGTGGGCAGATTGGAACCGCTCTGTCCGATCCTACCGGAGAAGACGTTGGATACTTGATTGACGTTTCTCGGAGCCAATCAGAGCTTCTCCGAGTCCACCCGTCGGCCAATCAGTTGCTAACAGGAGGTAGAGGGTTTTCCAGGGATGGAGTCAGCTTGCATAGCAGAGAGTGAAGTTAAAAGAAGGACAGTAGACGAAAACTGGATGTGTTTTGATGTATTTAAAGTTGTGTTGAAGTCAGAAATGCATGACGTTTAACACTTAAACAGTATTACTGCGAAGGGGTAAAGAAATTCACTTGGTAAAAGTCGTAAAATGGTAAGTTGAGGACTTTTTTCATTGTTTCTGACAAAGTTTTAAATATCCCTAACTGGTTTGCTAACTGTTAGTTCAGGTGAGCAGTAACGCTAGGCTACTTTATTTGATAAGAAACGTGTAATATATTTCTCTTTTTGTGTTATAGTGGCTTAAGTATGTTTTTATTTTTAAAACAGTGTATTGGGTGATGGCTATAACGTGGCGCCTCAGTTAACTTTGCCAAGTTGCCAACACAGTCAACTAGCTAACGTATAACATCCTCAAATATTAAGTTAGACATTTACTCCTTTTTTCTGCACATGTATGCTAATTAATGCATCCTAATCTCGAAATCAACTGTTATAAAAACTTGAAGTTTCTCTGTTCAACTTTTTCTGCGTCATTTTGTTTGACATACTAACGAGACAGGACAATAATCTGTATCCACTGGCTTTGACCCTGTAAAATTTTGAAGGATATGTCAATGTTGAGCACAACTTCACACTTTCTGACCTCTCTGTCCCTCTTCAAGGATGCAGTTGCAGGTGCAAGATAGCCTTTTACTTTAATAACACTGAATTAACAGCATGCCAAGTTTGCAACCTTGATAATAACCATAACGTAATTCATACAACACATAAAAAGAAAACATAAGAGTCAATGTGGACTTTCCATGCATCTAAAATCATTTATAAGTGTGGAAGTCTTCCTGAGCTGGAGCAGTCAGCCCAACTACAAATTCAAGTAGTCATGCATAGCATTCCTCAGTGAAAGGGCTGCTTAGCTCCAGTCAACTGGAAGATCAGTCTAAACAGGTAGTAAAACCATAATTTAATTAAAATGTTTCCTTAGTAGTTCCCTTTCCGCACAGCAAAAGGCAAGAGCTTCTAAGAATCTATAAAGTTTAACCAATCCTCTAAAATATGGTTTAAATACAAAGACCACTTTGATCTTCATCTGTATTGTCTGGTGCCATGCGTGTCCAGTTCACTCGGCCAGTACAAGTGTGAGTTGGAACATTGAGGAGGTCACACACACATGCATGTACACAAAAGTCTCCACTGGTAATTTGTTTAGCAAATAGCCAGGGTGGCCTGGCTGCGAATACAGATGCTTAATTCCTCACCTCACTGTAATAACACTTAGTGAAGGCTGTCCAGGGAGTACAAATCATTTTTTCCTTGCTCAAATTCACTGTAGTTTCCTTCTGTTAGCACTCACGTGAGTACACAGGTTCCCTTCTGTGTGACACGTCCTTCTAATCAAGCCACAGCTGCTTTCCCTGCAGATGTTTTCAGACACCGCTTAGATAAAACTGTTATTGTAGCTAATTGTAGCCAATGAACGACAGCTGTCATTGGTATACTGAAGAAAGGGATGCTGGCAATCAATGCTAATGCTGTTTGTCATGACTGTTGAGTAGATGCATCTAAAAAACCCTTTTATCAGCAGCATGAAAACATGACCAAACTGCAGTATCTTCTCCTGTCACAGATGTAGTTTAGTGGAGGCCAGAAATCGCTAATTGCTAAAGTAATTGTGACGAGGCACGTACTCTACTTTGCCAATAACGGCTCATGGAAATGCCTTCTATTTACCATGACTAAGCTTGGGGTGCCAGAGTACACAGCGGTTGAGCTGAGGAGCATACCATTCATTTTTAGAAAGGCAGTTATGAACTCACTGTCCATCCACAACCCCACCGAGGATCAACTGAGATAGGACATGGATTAGCAACTTAGATAGTTTAGCAGCAGCTGGGAAAGAAAGTCTGCATCTCTTGTGCAGGTGGATGTGTGAAATTGCTTGCATACCACGCACTTGTTTAGCATCTGGGAACATGTGTCGGATAAATTTAGTGCATTGTCAAAGTCAGTGGGGTTTGATACAATGATACATTGCAGTCTTGCAAAGATTGTTTTTATGGCATTTTTGCCCTTATTTGACAGTAGAAAGTATAGACAGACAGGAAATTAGTGGGGAGGGGGAGAGAGGGTGATGGCATGTGATAAAGGTCCCTTGCCACAACTGAGCCCCCTATTCAAATGTAAGCACCATGCTGTATGCATTGAACTATAGATGAGAACTCCGCAGAGGGTCACTGACAATCTTGGCTTCAGAAACCGTCTCCACTCTTTGAAGTCAGTGCAATGGCCAGTTACTCCGATGATCAAGATTATTGCAGCTTCCTGCGGTCATTTGTTGTAATCTGACTGAGTTGCTCTATTCATATTAAAATGCCTTCAGAGCTTACACCCAACCACTCCACAAAAGCTCTTTGAAGCAGCCGCTTATCCACTGCTCACCACACACTAAATAGTGTTCTTCTGGTGACATGTTGGGCTCTCACAGTGCTTTGGTGTGGCTCACTGGGTGGGTGGGGACCAGTCAGGAGTGACAGCCAAGACTGCGGCTGCCTCTGTTTTCAAATGGACATCACATTTAAAATATTACATTTTTTCATTTTGGTTAGTGATTCCTAAGCCGGGAGGGCCCTGTCAGAATTTTGTTTTTTATTGCCTCTAAGTTAAGGTCAATATAAGAAGTATACATAAACTAGTAGGGACGTTACTAGGAGTATAATGTTACTCTTTGTGGTGGCCAAGCTTCTGTGTAATGTATCATGCCTAACTGATGCATCATAATGGTTACATCACACATTGTTATGTGGTGGATAATGCCATGCAGTTCTGAATCATTGAGGTCGTTTAGCTTTGACCACATTCACTTTAGAAACATGGCTTCAGAGCTTGTGGCTAAATCCAGTCATGCAATCCCCTCATAGGTCCAATAGATCACACCTCTGGCATCAAATAAAAATACTGCAGCCCCACAGGCACTATTGAAGTGTATTCCCTAATATCCACACCTGTTAAGCTTATAATTATAACTAGTAGCTGATGTGAAATACCACGCTAATCTTTTGGTCTTCAGACTATGTTGATCGATTGTTCAGCATGTTATATTACAACATGTGATATCACTGGGAGTGGGGGATTGGTGGAGGCATAAACTCTACCATGGATGAGAAGACTTTTGCTGCTACAAGAACAAAAGGAGATGTAATTATGAGGAGAATTGCTTAGCTGTAATTCATTATGATATTTATGTCTAAGAATATAAGAATATTTGCCCAATTTGTCCTTTGCTGATCTAATCTGCAGTTCCCACTTACCAAGAGTCAGGATTCACTTTTTAAAGTGAGCTAGCTTACGTCTGTTTTTGCTCTGCTGAACTCCACAAGCTTCCCCTCCCCTTTTGAGGTCAGGGTGGGTGGTGATGGGTGGTATGATGTCAAAGCTGGTTGGCCCAGATACTGTGATACTTTATGGTTGATCCCTTTATGTGCCTCAGAGCTTTTGAGTTGAGAACAGGTTGAACTAAAGGCTGTCGTTGTTGCTGCTCAGGCTGCACTACCTGGCATAATGGACCAGTGGATAAATACCACATAGTTGGCATGTTGTTCACAATACACAACTTGGCTATTCCACAGTAAACCATCTGAGAGTGTGATAATCTCTGTTTGAAATGCCCAACAAACATTGATTCTCCCTCCATAATTCCACCAGCTCCGCTTCAACTTAATTGTCAAAGCGTTGCTGGATTTTTAAAACAAATATGGATGCTTGTATTTGTTGGAGCTGTACTGTCTGAGTTTATGAATTGATTCCTGTTTTGTGTGTCTCTGTCGTCACCATACAGCCCTCTCCACTTTCTCCCACTACTGTTCAGGTCAGGCCAAGGAAGGAGAACAGTCAGAGTCATGGGTTATTTGGGCTGGTTAGCTCAGTTGGTTTGATTGCGTTGTTATTGCTGCAACTAATAATTGATTTCATTATTGATTAATCTGTTGATTATTTTCTTGATTAATCATTTTCAGCAATTTAGAAGCTGGAATTGGAGAATGTTTTGCATCTTTGCTTGAAAAGTGACTTTAATGAATAATTTATTATCAAAACAGTTGCCGATTCTTTTTTGTTGATTGATTGATCATTTAGGCTCTTGTTGTAAGTAATGCCAAAGATGAGGGTCAGCAGTGCCAACAAATGAAACAAACTATATAGGCTAATAAACAATATGTAATGACGCAATAGTGAAACAATCTTCACTTATTTGACACTTATTTTTCAACTTTTGAATGCTGATTGTGAAGAGGCGAGAGTAAGCTACCTTTTTTTCCTTTTTAGTATGCTGCAGGGTACTGTCCTGTCCTCTCCTGAACCTTCCCACAAATACATTACTTTGTTAAGCCTGTCCATCCACTCTTTGTAGGCCTGGGATCTGCTGTTTCGGTTGAGGTCTGATTACTGTAATCCTGGCAGAAGGAAAAGATTGGGACACACTAAACAGCCAGCCAAAGAGCTGTGAAGCCAAAGACAGATACTCACAGCAGACTACAAGTCTCTCTCTTCATACCACCCTCTCCTCCAGGCTTTTGTTTATGACTTTCAGCCCATGTGTGGAATGCCACTTGTCATTAAGTGCGCTCCAGAAAACTCTACAGAAGAATCAAAACCCCTTACCAATGCAGATATTTTGATGTAGGATAGCTCTCAGCAACACACACAACTAATTTTTGACTGACTTCTCATTGGTTAAAGTGACAGGCCAGCAGTTACAGTATGTGCTAAGGAAATTTACAAAAGCTCAGATTTTTTAAAATCTTGATTAGAAACTGTATGGAAATTACAAGAAATATGTGCTTAAAAGCACAGAGAAAAGTATATCTACTTTTTTAAATGACCAGAAACGAAAAAGTAATTATTTAGGTGTTGGTGGTTTTCTTTCTGGTTATCATATGCTGTGCATGTAGGTTTCATTGTTCCTTGATTTCTTTGATTTGGAATTTGAATTATGTGTTAGCCTGAAGATGTAATATAGAGTAGTGATATGGAGAACTGTGCAAGAACCTTAAAAGCACTTTACATTCAAAGTGTCATCCCAAAGGCAATTGTTGAATTATCTGTTTGAGTGAACATAAGTGTGAATTCATCCTCTACACTATGGAATATGTACCATACCTATTGTTGACATGTTTTTTGATCCTTGTCATTGCCTGCTCTTTAACATAGGTTATTAGGAATACACATGTTAGCAAATTGTTTGCATTGTACCAGTAGAGCAGATGACTGTTTTCCTGTCTGCGGAGCACAGCTCAGCCTTCCCCAACATGTAATGACATGCTCAGTTGAGTCTGTCATCAACTATGAGGCTGAATTTACCTTTCTGTTGTCTTCCGCTCTGTCTTTAACAACTGCTCCCGCATTTGAGTGTTAGACAGTACCTGTTTATTTAGTCTAAACACTGATCAGATTAGTGGGGTGGAGTGATTATAAATAAATCAGGGGGAATATTTTCTTTCCTTTCTATGCTGGTTTGTAAACCACACTCTACTCACCTGCCTGCTTTTGTTGCACATTGTAAATGTATTACTATTTACAATGTTGCAGTATAGACAGGTTGCTGACAGATGCTACATATGTAGGGAGTGCTTTCATTGAGTTGGTCATCTCCATGGGGTAGCCAGGTGCTTGAATGGTGCAAAGCACATTTGAAGTCAAACCACACCACAGGCCAGGCAGGATGTAATTTTGTGGAAAGGTGTGTTTAGTTTTTTTCTAAGAAGCAAGTAAAAAGACGAAAAGCAGAGTAATTACAAGAGAGAATAGCTATTGAGGAATCTGCAGATTGGTTTCAAAGCAGGAGTGAGAAAGGCTATCTACGTTTCTTGACTTAGTGCTGTAACGTGTGACGTTGCAATCAAATACTGACCCTGCTGTTCTTGAAGACAATGAAGTTCATCATTTTGGCTTAATTTGTATTACAAATTCATGAGAAGACAAAGAAAAGAAGCAGACAGTGTAACTTCTCTCTTCTCTGCCGCTGCATCATAAAGAGCACACTTGAATATTTTGCGTCTTTTCCCTTCCTTCCTTTTACCTCTGTCCTAGACCTTGAACCTTGCATTCGAAGGGAGAGATGAGTCACTCTTCAAAGATCTTGTCAGAGCCGGGCTGTTACTTCTCACGCCACAGTATGCCAGTCACTTTACAGCTGTGTGTGCCTTGTAACTACCTGTTTCGTATTCATACATCACTTTTTGTCAAACTGCGCAGTATAATACCTAAAGAAGGCCTCATCGTCAGTTTGGCCGTGTAACATCATAGCTGCTTCTGTCCGCCTCTTTAGTTTCCTCTCCATTGTGCCGACTATTTTTCCTCAGGCTATGCATACTCTACCTGCCTCTGTTAGCGCTAGCATTATCTGTCAGCAGCGCTGCATTCAGCAGACACTGGCTCAGTGTGTTCACATCCACTGTTCTGGCCTTGTGCCCTGTGAATAGGGTGGAGGACAAAGAAGCAGAGGATTTCACATTATTTGTAGACAAAACAAGCTTTGAGGCTCAGAATGAGTTATCCTTTGGTTCTTGGTTGCTGCAAGACTGTGGTGTAGGTTTGTCTTAGTCAGAAGTGGATGGTTGTGAACTTCTGTTGTGGTTGGTATTGAACTATAGTGATTTCATGAATAGAATATGGAGCATACATACCACGACAATGGCTGCTTTATGCTACACCATGATGTCATGGCTCTGTCATCTGCTCTTGAGGATACTAGGAAGCTGTAGAAGTCTGCTAATAGAACTTTTTTTTTAGAGGAGGCCTTTTGACAGAAACTGTCACCTCTGGATACGAATTGTACATCAGCAAACAAAGGCTGTGCTGGTGAGGAATGCAATGTCTTTCATGCCCATGCAGGTCCATAGGTCTCTCCTGCCTCAGCATGCTAATGACATTTCCCTGGGCCAAAATGTGTGGCTGCTACTAAAATGTCACAATGACCCTTGAACCCTAAATGTTTATATTGTTTTTCATTTCATTTTAGTCAAGTCTGGCAGTAAAACAGAAACCTATAGACATGATAACATGCTTGGGTGTTTGTTAAT
The DNA here is from genome assembly GCF_963924715.1 of Thunnus thynnus. Lineage (NCBI taxonomy): Eukaryota > Metazoa > Chordata > Actinopteri > Scombriformes > Scombridae > Thunnus > Thunnus thynnus. Next base: position 20,243,700 of record NC_089532.1, on the reverse strand, counting down.
ATTAAATATGTTTTGTAGCCTGTGGCACACTGTAACCTTTTATATAATGAAGCTGCAGATTCTGCAAATTTTTCTCTGGCCCTGAACAAACATGCTTTTAAGTGGTAGAAGTAGTGGTGCCTTTTGGCTGTGTTGTTGTCTAATCTACATTTGATTGTATTTGATCTCTTTGAAGAAAGTGTGCACAACTTTTTAATGCCTGTAGTAAATTTGCTTAATTTGATAAAGCCGGCTGAGTAAACTAAAGGAGGGGTGCATTTTTACTATTGATTCACGTTGTATCTATTATGTAGTATCCAGATCACCACAATAACCATAAGTAATCTGAACACAAACCTGCTTTGAATAACTTTGATTTAGCCAAAGAAACCCCCCGCCACCCTTCTTTTCAAGAAGGCTACTCCACGGAGTCAACCTGTTTATATCCATGACATTACACACGCCCACAATTAGCATATGAGAACGTTGTGTAAACTGCAACATGTGGTAGAGTCAATACTCCTCAGGAGCACTACAAGAGTTTCTTTTGTTTTCATTCATGCCTTTATTTGTCTGAATTAGCTTTGGTTTAGATTCTGAGGTTGACACAAAAGGTTCCAGACTGTGACCACAACATAGCCATTTTCCTCTGCTGGAGAAGTGCTGCTGTGATTGAGTAATATGGAATAACAGGTGTATAACTGGACTTTTGGAGACTGGCTTACATACACAAAGTCAGCAGTGCTTACATCATTATGTATGGAAACATTCCTCAGTGTTGAATTAATTTGGAAATACTGTGTGGATCCACCCACGTATTTTGCCACATTATGATGTATGTGTTTTTTCCTTTAGGAATGTGTGTCGGCGTAGTTGATCCCCTGCATGCTGCCGTCTGAAGAGCTTGTGCAGGAGAAGAGCGCCAAGCATGGACGTGGAAGACTTTCCTCCCCCGCCTCCTGAAAGTAAAGTCAACAAATCTCTGTCCTTCACACATGCTATGCACTTTGGCCTCTACTTCAACTTTCTTTTTAGGGTTATGTTTCTGAGAGAAAACAGTCAAAAAAATCTGAGACTTCTCAGCTCACAGTAGCAGCTGCAGAAGAACAGTTGGACATGCATGCATATGGATGTGTGTCCACATGGCCGGTTAGCTCAGTTGGTTAGAGCGTGGTGCTAATAACGCCAAGGTCGCGGGTTCGATCCCCGTACGGGCCACAGTTTTGAGTGGAGATTTGAGAGACAGAATAACTTAAAGGTCACTTTATATAGGGTATTAGAGGATATTTATTGATCTCACTTCATGTCATAACACCTGAGGCACCTGAGCAACAGGTGATGGCAATAAAAGGATGGATTAGCACACAGGGAGAAAAGTATCTAGCTCATTTCTAATATTCTAAAGGTCAACACAGTTCCGTGTTAAGATTCAAGACATCCCTGTAACTCCAGACAGCTTTGTGTTGACAGTGTAACTTTGTCACATATCTTTTGATTGTCTGTTTCAAGAGAAAGATAAGATATCACTTGGTAGCTTCTGTAGGTCATCTTGTGGTTGGATCACTTCCTGCAGTGCTAGTGAAGCTAGACAGCATGAGTAAACAACACAGATTCCTCTCCTCCGCTCCTCCTCTGCTCCTCCTCTGCTCCTCCACCGCTGCGTGGAGTGTGTGGGCAGAGGAGCGAGGGAGTAAGGAGAGTGAAATGTGCTGTGCTGCTGTGAATACCAGACAATGTGCCTCAGTATTAGGCTGAATACTGCTGCAGCAGCACGCACACACATGCACACGCACACACAGCCTCCGGGGATAGACACAGGCCAGAGAAATGCTTCGTCTCCAGCTGGCCAGTCGCTTGCTTTGTTGCCAGGGCGATGCTGGAGCGGATCGTAACCCGGTGACTCATTTGAGCAGACCATTATGCAGCAGAGTAGAGATAGGCCCACAGAACAGAATCCATATTGTGATTATGAATTGACAATGGGTACCTCAGCTAGGTCATGTGTGTCAGTGTGCATGTGTGTGCACACACTTGCACGTTTATTTTTCCATGATCTTGTACTTTGCATCATTATGAGGATAATAAGTTAAGAAAAAGTGGAGATATTTTGGTAATGTGAGTTAAGGGCTGGGGTATAAATGTAGTTGAGAGGGGTTAGACGATTCTCACATGAATGGTTTGTGTGTTTGTGTGTGTGTGCTGTAAAGTTCAGGACAACATGCAGCATAGTCTCTATAATTAAGCTGCAGGCATGCAAACCCACACAGCCAACTATCAATGGTCTCATCTAGACATAGTTGCAGATGTACTATTGAATGGCCAATTGGGACTCATCATCTGGCCAAATCCAATTAAATCAAGTCCTGTTCTATTTCAGAACAGCCAAGTATTTCACATTGAAGCCACAGAGAGAGGATAGAGGGCACGTTAGAGCAATTATTGACACATGAATATACATCCAACAGTCCTGGAGTACCACAGAATATTAGCTAGCTGTGCCTTATCTCTGTGTCCCACACCATTTATTATTGCACAGATGGGAAAGACAGATAGTATCTCTGTTTCCAGGTTTGCTCTTTGCACCTCTTTTCTTATGCACCTTTAGTCACCGGTGCAGATGGACATGGGGTCACAGTGTTGACCTGCAACATTAGTCACAGAACGTTCCTTAACACACTGACTACAGGGTGGAACAACCACCTGTCAAAGCCCGAGGGAATGGCACTGGTGATTTAGAGCTGTGTACATTGCCGTGAGGGACTTCAAAGTTGTTCAGTTTGCTGAGGGGAGTTTCAGTTTCAGTTAAGATTTACTTGGTCACTATCAGTAGACCGCTCAGGCATGGAGGCACAGCATGTTGCAACACTGAACGTGGTTCAATTTGTGGTAATTGTGTGTACAGACTAACGTTATCACCTAGACTTCAAAGGACTACATAAATGTCTCAGCTGACTGAGTCAGACTGTGACTAGTAAAGCATTACAGATATTCATTTGTGTCAAAAGGAAAAGGTGTTGTCTCGGTGTTAAGGGAAAGTGTTGTGGAGGAATGTTACAAAGACCTAGCTGGGGGAGGGAAGAGGTCAAAATGCCGAAACCCGGGATCGAACCAGGGACCTTTAGATCTTCAGTCTAACGCTCTCCCAACTGAGCTATTTCGGCAACTGACATTGTTGAGGTACATGTCACGGACTTGTGGTGGAAATGGCTCACACAATCTTGGAGTTCTGTGTTTTCCTTGGGAGTCACAGTCAGGATATGAGAGTAAGACGTTAGACTGTAAGCTAATACAATGAAGCTGTGACTACTGACAAAATTGTTCACAAAGAATCTGTGGTATGCTAGCGAGCAAAGCTATGACAAAGATAGGATATCATTCTCAGAAGTTAGAGGGACCTCCCACATGTTGGCTCTCTATAGGAAAATCAGCATCACTGCAGGAGAGGTGAAGGGTTCAGTCGTTGGAGTCAGAGTTCCCTCCATTCAGCCTTTGTGGTTCTGGCCCAGTTTATCCATCCAGTTTATTATCTGTGAACCCTGTTTTTTTGATTACCTAATATTTTCCTCAGCATTGAATTCAGGTTGAATTCTTTTTTTCCTTTCACTACACAACTGAATGAAACTTAAAATACTGTCATACCAGTTTTTAAACATTCAGGTCTTTGGGCCAAACATGACTGCTGATGAAAGCTGAGCCTGTGCATTCCTAATCCTTTTTCTCTCTCTTGCTCTGTTTTGAGCTTCGCTGACTGAGCCCCACAGTGATCAGAAATAATGCATAAACTCAGGCTGTACTACTCACTGGAGGGAGTAACAGCTCTCTTTCCTGCTGGCCTAATTGCAGTGTGGAAACTGGAAAGACATTTGTTGTTCCCTTCCTGTCTGCTGCCAAGTGTGTGCTCTGATGTGAACGTGACGCCTTTGAACGTTAACTATATATCTTGTAGCTTTGCCCCAGTTTGTTTTTTGCCATAAAGTAGAGCAGATGATGTGCTGTTTTGGTGTAAAACCTTAATGTAAAAATGTCTGTGAGAAAACATACTGCTGTAGTAGACCCCACCCTTAATTATAAGTCTGTATGTGGCTCAGTGCTTTAACTTATAACAGCCCAAGGACAACTAGTGCCACCCACAGTGCAACTGTAAATGGCTTTGAGTGAAATAATATGATTATTGTGTTAAATCTTACCTAAATTTAACTTGTGTTTTGCTAAAGCCCTGATGGAATACAGTGTGAAATCATGATTTTTTTTATTTATTTATTTAGCGTGTGTAGGCATTGCGAAGATGCATGCATGTATATAACATCGCCATAGCCCCGCACAGACATAATGGTGGCAGCAACAAGTCTCTTTTTGGCCTCGAAGGAAAAGCCAGACTTATCCTGCCTGTCATCTCTGAAACTTTTAATTAACTTTTAATTTAACTTAATTTTATTACTTTTTGCTGATCTGTTCGGTCTTCAACAGGTTGACTTCTTCTTTATCATAACACCTAACACTTTGCCATTGCAGTGGTTCAGAAGTTTAGACATTACTGCTTTGTGTAGCTAAACAACAACCTGTTTGATGGCACGTAGTGATCAACAGGAACCCAAAGACGCGATATAACTGAGAGATTCAGTTGTAATCGTCTTTTAGTTAGCACCCCAATGTCACAAGTAATCCTCCTGGATTTATCTGCCCATTGAAAAAGTAATTGGCATTTGACACAAGGCCAGTGCTACATTTGGTTCTGCTGTAATCCCACTATTTACCATTATTCCAGCAATTGAAATGGTGTTTGTTTTTTTTCCATTTTATCTACGAGGGGTAGGTGATATGAATACAATCTTCTCTGGTATGTACTAAATGTTGTTTCTATGATAGCAATGTATATCTTGATATTGTAACTTTTCTGGAATTCTTCCGTAAATCTGATATTCTTGGGATAATATTTAATAGAGCTCCAACAATTACTGGATTAATTGATCAGTTGGTTGACAGAAAACTAATGGGCAATTATTTTGATCAGTTAATTGTTAAAGTAGTTTTTTAAGCAAAAATTTCAAGGATTTGATGGTTTCAGGTTCTTAAATGAGAGAATTTGCTCCCTTTCCTGCTTACATCATTGTAAATTTAATATGTCGGTACTCTGACTGTTTAATGGACAAAACAAGATATTTAATGATGCCACCTTCTGCTCTAGAATATTGTGATGGACATTTTCCACTGTTTTCTGATGTTTTATAGACCCAGTGAATAATAGATAGAATAAATTCATTGAGAAATTAATTGTCAGATGAATCGATAATGAAAATAATTGTTACTTGCAGCCCTAATATCTAATATCTCTGTTTCCAGTGTTGGCAGACAACGTCGCCTTTGCAGATGAAGATGAGGGGGAAGCCTTCGACTTTGATGAGAGTGGTGATGACATCCCCGAGGCTGACCGCCCACCCCCTGCACCTCCAGTTCCTTCAGCCCCTAGCAGCAAGGATCAGAGCCAGAACAACACTGTGTCCAGTCACCCCGAGGGTCATCTCCCCAGCCCAGACCCCCCAGCACCTTCCACCACATCCGACACAGCTCCATCATCAACAGACACAACAGTTGCCACGAGCAGATCCTCCACAGCAGGTGAAGCAACAACAGAAGGAGAGGAGACATCTGCTGCTGAGGGGACTGATGACAAGGAGACAGATTTACCTCCACCTCCACCCCCTCCTCTTGATGATGATGCAGAGACAGATCCTGGAAGAACAGGTTTGCAGCCTAAAAGTGTTGACGCTTAATTGTCGGCTCAACGGGAGTGAGAGCCAATTTTTCCCTTTCCTTGGGGCACAAGCTCCTCTACACTAAGGTCATGCACGGATATTGATTGACCGTAAATAATCCTTTGAATATGTCAGATATTTTCTGGCAGTGATCAAAAATTCTCCACATTCTCCTTTTGTGTAGATTGTCTGGCTCAAACCCAGCTGCTTCAACTCAGGCTAAAGTGAGGCAGTAAAGTGGGGCAGTCTGTCTCTCTCATGGCACCTTGTATGTCAGGCTGCCTGGTGCTGGAGGTTGTCTGGTTTTTATCACTGACAGTCGTGACAGCAGCAACAGGCAGCAGGCTAGGCTCTGCTTATTCTCTCTCAGTCACTCATTCTGTAGTACTCTGGTGAAGGGATGTCCACACTGCATTGATACTTCAGCTTTGGCCCTTTTAAAGCATGCACATAATATGTCTTATATTTCATCATGAGGATCCCTCATTAGCTACATTCATTACATGTTCCCTAATTCTAGCTTCTCAAATTCACTAATTACCACTACATGTATAATCTTACTTAACCTAACTTTGTAGTCTTAACTAAAGCTCCTTTAAAGAAATGAGGCTCATCCAGAATAACCCCACGCTGGAAAAGTTTCTCCACTCAGGAAAACATTATCAGTATATAATTAAGGAAAATAAGGAAATAAATTAACAACTCTCTTAGGAATCACAACAAATAAAGTGTACTAATGAAAACTGACATAACTATCAGCTTGCAGTTTTGTCAGCAAACAGCTGGCAGATGACATTGCCCAGACATTGTTTGTTCGACTTAAGTACATGGAAGTGACAGTAGTGGAAATGTGCTCCGCTGGCAACCATGCTGTCTAATCTAAATTTGAAAATGATATGATAATAACATGTTGACAAAATACATCATAAGTGATTGTTTTATTGACACGTTAGATAGCATACAATTTTGCGTTAATAGAAGTCCATAGAGTCAGAGAAGGAAGGATGATGATAAAATTGTAAGACTCAGTCACAGGGATTCATCTTTTGTAATCTGCATAAAGCATGTTTGCTCAGGTCTTTAACTCTGACCATATCTGTAACTGTATAAGTTAATTCTATCTGCTTGCTCTCACCAGGGAGTGAAGGCCAGGAGGTGTCCAGCAATGACTTGCACCCCCCACAAGCTGTCCCCAGGACCTCCCCCCAGGGAAAGGTCAACCCCTACTCTGTGATTGACATCACTCCCTTCCAGCTGCAGCAACTTGAGCAGCAGCATGGACCCTCCTCTTCCGCTTCCTCCCCAGGGGAGCCCAAGGAGCGAGAGGGAGAGGCCCAAGATTTCCACAACAGCCCTGGCGGCATCACCGCAGGCTACTCAGTGCCGGTGCCCTGTGGCTATGCAACCCCCTCTGGTGTACCGCTGATAACACCAACTTACACCACACCCGTCATCATTCGACACCTATCCGTGGATGAGGACGGTAAAATAGAGCCTGCAGCAGGGGGAAATCCTAGAGAAATGCTTTTCTAAATTATTATCTAGATCGATAATTAAATTAATACCCAAACCAACATAAAATTCTGTGGATATCTGGGTTGCCCTGGTGGCCTAAGGGTTTAAGGTGCTGACCATGAATTGCAAAGTCCCCAGCTTGTGTCCAGACACAGACCTTTGTTGCACGTCATTCCCCACCTCTATCTCCCCTCATTTCCTGTCATCTCTCTACTGTCAAGCTTCTGTTTATTCTAAACTTCAAGTGAAATTCTCCGTCTCCTCTCCCAACACACAAGCCTAGAAATACAGTGCTGTGACACATGAATGCTGCCTCAGCTCGTCTATCCTGTCTCCTTTCTTCTTTCTCTTGTTTTTCCTAAAGCCTTGCCACGAGGAAGTAAGGACTAAATTTAGTCCTCCCCAAAGATCTGTGTTGGCTGTGAGGATTTTCCGGTTTCCCTAAAATCTTGCAGTAGCTCAGCCCCAGCCTGTGGCCTGGCACGCTGAGGAGTCTGATTACACTGTAATTATCTAACCAAGGTTGCACCAGGCTGAAATACCCAGATGTTTAAGTAAAAGGGTTTGGAAAGTCATACGTGTGATGATGTAGAAAATTATTTATCCTTTTGCAGTGTTTTCATTTTGAGTGTCATTAGCCATGGTATGCTTAGCAAGGACATTTTACTGCAGCAATCACTTTTGCCATGACATTTTCCAAGGAAAACACAAGATTTATCTTATCATAGAATTTTAAAATAGCTACATGTGTCAAGTGACATTCAACTTAATCATACTGTAGGGGACATGGAGTCATCAGTGACATCTGGTGGCGTATTAAGAAATTACAGCAGTCTCAATCTTAAGACTGGGAGGTCTTGAGGAGTTGCTTGACATGCTGCCTGCATATTTCTAAGACTGATGTATTGATTTTTGTTTCTTTTTCAGTTAAAATATATCAGTGTTTTTAAGTATATCATCTACCAATCTTGAACATCCTCCATGCTGTTAGAAATAGTCTTTAATAGTATGCCATACTCAAATTCACAGCTCATGAACCATATTAACTCATGGGTCATGAGAATTTTGGGACTTAAAAATGAGATCACAGACAAGCAAATGTTTAGGAACCATGTGTTAGAGGTTTTCATTGTGTAATGTTTTCTCTCTCCTTCTCTCCTCAGTCACAGTGGTCGGGACTGGCAGCACTTCTGTTGACAGGTGTGTGACACACTACATAGCTAGAGCATCCCTATTTAGTACATTTATTATAGTATCTTAATGAAGCATTTCTCTCACTCCCCACTTACCCCCACACCAGTTACAGGACATAATAAAATTCTTTATCTGATCCTCATCAATATATTATGAGAGATTACTATCCTCACATCTGTTATAATACTTCGATCAATATCACTGTATTAAGATATACACAAAACGTATAATTAATTTGAATGTTTTTCTTAAATTATACTGACAGTCAAATATGTTTAAAGTTACAATGTTGTTTATTTACATGGGTTTTTTGTTTGTTTTTGTTTTTATTGTTGAAGTGTTTTCAGTGAAGAGTATCCACCTATTAGAGAAGAGGATGCTTTGGCTAAATGGGCCTCTGATCCTGCAAACACTGCATGGATGGAAAGTAAGGAGTGAAATTCACAACAAATGCTCATCTAATAGAGACACATGTAATTTCCATGGACAGATCACTATCATTGTTTCAACTCTCTGTACTCAACACACACAGTGTCTGCCTTCAGGGTACTATTATCTGGTTTGTCTTTTTTTTTTCTTTACATAACTGAATTCCCAGACATTTCCTTCCCTATTCTTTTGAGGAAGCAGACCCTTGTGTGCAGCCTCTCTTTTAGATCTCTCTTACATTGCATCCTGTTTGTTGTGTGAACAACTTGTCTGTATGAAGTAAGAATTTTTGCATTAGCTGTTGTAAATGTTCCTTTTGTGATTCAGATCCAGACGAGGTGATTTACGATGACGTGCCCAGAGAGAACTCTGACTCCAACACAGGTGAGTAAACTTTCTTTTTCATTCCTTCATGTCATAGATTCAGTATTTTAGTTCCTGTCAGTAGCCTAAAGCCTGTCTGCTCCGCTCACTTTTATTTCTTGTTTCCTGTTTTGTTCTGTTTTCGTTTTTTCAAAAGCTGGAATGCTGAATTGTATTTTTAAGATTGTTGCATGAAAAAGTGTCATTAATCATTATGTGTCTAGATTTACAGTGTTTGCCTGGTTTTACCGGTTTACTGGATGTCTTTTATTTGCAATCCAATGTAATAGCCATCCAAATACTACTACCCTTGGTGAAGCTTGGGGAAAAAAAGTTTGATTTTTGTTGTTGTTAACAAGATAAAAGGCACACTTTATGATATAATGCTGTCTTATACAACAACACCACAAGTTATGGCATCAAAAATCAACTGATCATTTATTTCAGGGTTATTGTATTGGGTTACTCTTTAATGTTATTGTGTTTATCTGCATATCCATTATACAAGTTAAGGTATATTCTGCAATTTTTTTAATGGAATAACCCTATACAGTGTTTAGTTTGCTCCATTATTTATATAAGGGTATAGTCAAACTATAGTATTTACACTTCTATGTCTGTCCTGTCTATTCATACAGAGCCAGATGAGATGATCTATGATGATGTGGAGCTTGGCGAGGAGGGTGGCTGCAACAGTTCCCTCGACAATGGCTGGAGCTCCAGCGAGTTTGAAAGCTACGATGAGGCCAGCGACGGGGAAGGTCGCCCTGAGAATGGCCTGCCCCACGCCTTCATGAGAGGGAAGCCGCCCCAGAGGAAGACCCATGTGTGTATTACAATTATTTCTCATCCCTCTGTCAGCATTACGGCCAGCAACCAACTTCTTTACTATGCTTTACCACTATCATGGTAGTAGTGGATGAAACAGGAATTCATGTTTGTTGTTTTATTTTAGAGGTTTTGGAAGGTGGAAGTTGTATTTTCTGCCAGGATTTCCACAAACCCTTTTTGAAGCTCATGACACCGGAGATCATATCATTGTTTATATAAAATTGTATTGTTGGTTAGAACAATTCCTTTTACTGCACTAATTCTTAACTTCTGGAAAAAATATTGATGGATCAAGATTTCAATGATACACAGTCCATTTGTATGTTTGATTTGAAATCAGCTGTCTATTTCCTTCTACAGACCTGAGAGGGAGGTCCTGCTCTGTATGTAATGGTTTGGTTTGTGGTTTTGAGAATTCAGCTTCACTTTATTTTGCTGTATACAATGGTCAGAAAGTAATTATTGCCAATGAAATGGTCATTGCTTCAGTATTTGAGGAACAGTATTCCAATAGTTATTTTTTTAAATTTATCACTGCGTTTGTACTATTAACATGTAATGCGTACAGGTGAGACAAATATGGATGCAACTATTGTCAAATTTTCTTCAAACACACTTCTGCAGTGAATAAAACAAAAACAGACAATATTGAGAAACTGGCACCATGATGATATTTCAATTTAATCATCTATCATCTTAGTGATACAATTTAAGTATTAATTTTCCAATTGTGGTGCAAGTGTATGGTTCCACTCTTCATTGGCCACCAAAAACAAAAAAATATGCCCATGAACATCAGATCAAGGGAACAAGGCATTGTGCTATGAAATAGTTAATTTCTTGCCCTGATTCCCAGTTTAAACTTTTAAGCAAAACAAATATCCGGAAAGATAGAGTCAGTAAACCAGCAAAACACATATTAATTTGAAGTAGGTTTGCTGTGGCTGTCACTCCAAACTCTCACTCCAAAACCATAACCAATAATGCTTGCTTTGCTTTTGTTTAGCTCTCTCAAGATCTGACTCGCTTGAAAGAACACTATGAGAAAAAGATGAAAGATCTAATGGCAAATACAGTGGGAACGGTAGAGCTGCAGCAGCTAAAACAGAAACACGAGCAGAAGGTAAACTACCTCACCTGCCTGTGCTAGACAAAGTAGTCCCAACCCTTTACCCTCAGTCTAGCTAACTTCACTCTGGGTGTCTCTTACTGACTCAGTACCCTCATCCTGCTATGATGTGAATGACTTGTGGTGGTGGTACTGGTGATGGGTTTGCATACAATTCATTTGTCTCCTTGTCTGTTGCACTGACCTGTCTCATTATATGTTCATGCATTGGAGGTTGTAAAGATTAGGACATATTCCTAAGTAACATTTGTTTATTCTACAGTTACTGTAACTGAGACACCAGCAATACAGCTCTTATTAGATGGATAATAGCCATTGATTTAAGATGTTTCGAAAGTAGCTGAAAACAATAGCATTCTATGTTTGTACAAAGAATATAACACCATCTATACAGTGCAGAGACACCTGTTAAAATTATATCAACAGAAAAAAATTGGAAGTATAGTGGAAGCACATTTAGCTGATGTCCCAGTTACTATCTCATTCTCTGCTCAGCTCTGCTCTTACATGATCTGCCATTTGTCTTCATCCCTACTCTAACACTGCTCTTGTCCTGCGTAGCTCAGTTCAGTAGCATTTTAGTCATAGGCTTAGACTAAGTATACTAAACTTCACCTTGGAGGGAAATTCTCAAGTGGAGAGAAAAGATAGCAGTTAATGCTACTTTTGTAATATGGATTATAGTGTATTTTGTCTCTTCAAAGATGCAAAAGCTGGTGAAAGCAGCTAAGGAAGGGACCAAAGATGGCCTTGAGAAAACCAAAGCTGCAGTGAAGAAGGGACGCTCTTTCATCAAAACCAAGTCATTCTGTCATGGTATGTAAATCCTTCAAAGGACCCTGTAGCTATACACATTGTCTTCTGAACTCTTCTGTTAAATACAGCATTTTTTTCTGTGTATTTCTTCAAATACAATCCTTTTTAAATACCTTACTTTGTCTTACATCTTTATGATTTAGAGAGGAAGTCAGCCTGCTTTGAGGATGAAGAGTCTGAACTCTTCATTGAGGTGGACTGTTTCAATGTTGAGCCAGTCCTGGGTCCAGTCCCAGAGGGCCTTTCACAGCAACAAGTAATGAATATACTCTTCAACTTTTATTTCGATTCTTTGACTCTTAACTTTATCAATTTGCTCATAAAGAAAACAAACAATTGGTCTGGAGTCAACTGCATTAACATTTTTGCTCTACAGCTGGTGAGAAGATGTATATTGGGGTCTATACTGGAGAGTGAGAAGAACTATCTCGAGGCGCTAAAGAGGATATTAGAGGTATGCAAGTACAGCTGCAGTAATTACCAAATCCACTTTGAAGTGTTTGTTATTGCAGTTCACATTGTCTGCTTTATCAGCAATATGAGAAGCCCCTATCCCAGATTGAGCCAAGGCTACTGAGTGACAGGAAACTGAAGATGACCTTCTACCGAGTGCGTGAGATCCTGCAGTGCCACTTCCTGTTCCAGATCGCTCTGGCGAGCCGTGTGGCCGAGTGGGACAGCCTGGAGATGATTGGTGACGTCTTTGTGGCATCGGTGAGCTGGGCCTGTAATTTGAAAACCTTTTTCAAGAACTGTACCAATATGTTAAAGATAAATTGTCTACATTAGATGTGGTACCTCAGACAAAAGTATCCCTGAATCCACCTGTTATTTGAATCTGTTTATCATTTATGGTATTTATGATGATTGTATGCAGCACAGCCAGACTTCACCCATTCCTACCTTATTACTTATTGTCAAAGACACGTGCTCTGCTCTCTCTATAGTATGCACTCCACCCTCCTCTTGTCTTTGGCTGTCTAGCAACTCATACGCAAGGATCTTCAAAACAAAAGACTAATTCTCCCACAGTCCTGCTCACTACTAAACACTTCCTTGTTTTTGTGAGAAAATCAAAGTGGCAACCTCTGGCATGATATCAGAGAAACAAGGAGACCCATGTCACACCCACATAAAATCTGCTCACTGCCCTCCCTGACCTCACAATTCTCATCTCATCATAAAACAACAGTACTTAAAAACAGTTTATTTGGGGATCAGGAAAGTCCCTTCACCTTAAAATGGTTCCATAATAATCTGATTTACTAAACCTTGTATTTTTTCCACATGTGCATGTAGTTTATGTTACTGCATGTGGGCATTGTGTTTATACATCTGTGTTTCTCAACAGTTTTCAAAATCCATGGTGCTGGATGCCTACAGTGAGTATGTGAACAACTTTAGCACAGCAATGGCAGTGGTGAGGAAGACCTGCACATCTAAACCCGGCTTCCTGGAGTTCCTGAAGGTTAGAGAGAGAATGTACAAATGCAAAATGTTAAACTGACTTTGGAAATACAGTGCAGTGTCAGGAATATTGTTCTTGGGATCTATTTTATTTTATAGACCAGGAGGCATTTTTTTATTTTGTTACAGGAAAAGTTTGACTGCATTTGTTCACAGTTCCATAATTTTTATTTTCAGTAGGAAAATGATTACACCTAATCATTTTTTATATTCATAGAGTAAAATATTTGCAGTTTTAAGCTGGCTACTTATTTTGTCTTCATGCTGCAAAGGCAACATGAAGACAGGATAGGTAACATAATTGCATTAATTCAGATACTCAGAAGTACATGAATTTTCCTGGTAAATACAAGTCTGTATCCCGCTGGCATGCTTTATTGTCCTGCCTGACTATTGTTTGCATCCTAACCTGAATATTGTTTGCACTCTACACTCTGAAGACAGGTCCCTTAACTGTGGATAATTGTCTGTTTTTACATCCCAGCACCGTCAGGAGACCAGCAGTGACAGAATGACTTTGTATGGCCTGATGATGAAACCTATCCAGAGATTCCCACAGTTCATTTTGCTGCTGCAGGTATAATGAATTGTGATTTTCAGCTCCATGAGCATTTTTTTAGAAGTGTGGTATATACATTCACCAGCAGAGGGAGTCCCATACACATGAATCAAGGTACTTTGTTTTTCAAAGTGCTAACCTCCAGGGGAGGCGAGGGCAATGCACTGAGGGGAAATGGTTTCCTCTGATCTCTTTTAATCCTGCTTTAATTTGCCCTGACATATTTACATTTACTGTCTCTCTTGCAGCAAAGCTCAGATATAATATGACACACTTTTTAAAAAATATGATATAAAACATGTAGAACAGCAGTATATTAGAAAAGACCATAAGTATTAAACTCAGAAATACTCAAAATAGCTTGACTATCCAAGATACCTGTCAGTTTACTGTACATTTATTCTGCTATTAAATCCTCATCAGTAGAAAAATAGATGACTTGGAGACATTAGTTTTTGTGATAGCGCACAACTAACAGGTAGAATAACAGAAACACATAAATATCAGAGTTAATCACAATTTACTATTAAAACACACTGGTGGCTCAATTCTCAGTTTGAATTATGAACAATTGACCAATAAATGTATGACTTCTGTGTGCATCCTCACCAGGACATGCTGAAAAACACTCCTGTGGGTCATGCAGACCGTCTGCCCCTGCAGATGGCCCTGACTGAACTTGAGACGCTGGCTGAGAAGCTCAATGAAAAGAAAAGGGAAGCCGACCAGCGCTGCGAGATCCGTCACATTGCAAAGGCCATGAACGAACGCTACCTCAACAAGGTCTGTTCACTGCTCAGAGTGTGTACTTATTTGTAGCAGAATCATGTGATACCATAGCCATTGCTTGTTGGAATATGTGTTCCCTAATACATTGAATTTTTTCTCTCCAGTTTTTTAATGGATTTTTTTACATCATTTTTACATGCTGATTGAGAAAATGGTTAGAGTTCGTTTTTACTTAACTCAGTGCTCAGTCAATGTTCAAATTATTGGCTAATGTTCAAATTTTTTTAGCATATGCTGTGGCATTTCTCTCTGTCCCAGTGTGGGTGGCCATCAAGCACTTGAGCTTCACATTTTCTACCAAGTATTCTCTTGACTGAATAGAATATTTTTAGCACATGGCTTAGCACGACATTTGCACACAACACCAGCTTTCCCCAAGGTATAATTATTTGTCTATCTACAGCCACCCACTGTGGCATCTGTGTAGAGACATGTGTTTACAATATTCCCTGCATGAGACAGAGTTTTGTTCCTCGTAGCCTTTAATTGCTCAGATTCACATATGATAGCCATATATTATATACTGTACCCACAAAGGACAGTTTTACAGAAGAGACAGAGACTGACAGGAAACAAGGAAAGAATAGTGAGATGATGTGACAATGGGTCCCAGCCAGACTCCGTTTGCGTTGTATAGACTGAAATATATCAGTAACATTTTCTTGCCAATAAAGCCTAGTGACATGTCTTTGTCTCTGGTATTGTTAATTAAGTACTTAATTACATTTATTAGAGATCCATACTCCTACTTTCACTTAGTATCACTCTGACTTATCATCCTCATCCCTTAGCTTCTGAGTAATGGCAGCCGCTACCTGATCCGCTCAGACGACATGGTGGAGACGGTCTACAATGAGCGCGGTGAAATCATCAAAACGAAGGAGCGACGACTCTTCCTGCTCAATGATGTTCTTATGTGTGCCACGCCCAACATCCGGTAAGAGTGACCGCAAACAAGACCTGTTCTTAACCTCTCCCTTAATTGGCACCTTCTCCTGTCCTTGGTTACAATATCCTGTATTCTCTTTCCATTTTATAATTTTAGAAACTAATTGTTGCTTGTATGTTTTTGCAGTGTTCTTGTTTTGTATAATTCACTCCGCCTACAGTAAAGTAGATATTGGGTATTTATTTATTTTTCATTGTATTTTATTGTTCTATGGACCCCTCATGAGCTGTTTCCTTAAAGTCTGAATTGAATTGAATAAAGGAATAATAATGTAACTAGTGTTTTTCACTAGTCTGTCTCAGAGTGAACTAAACTGAAGAGAGATTGTGAACACGGTGTGTAACTGCTGTCCTTGGGGTCACTTCTGACAACACTGGGTATCTGGGTTTGGATTCATATGCATCCACTGTGCCTTGGAGTTTAACCAAGAATGATAGAGAGCACTATTCCTGGGATTTTCAGCGTCTGTGCTGTAATTGTAACATTTGCTGTTCACCATGCACTGCCTCTGGGAAACGTGCACTGGCTTGTGCAAAACATTTTTGTTCTAGATGAGTAGCATTCACCTCCTCTTTCAAACATGACATCCTTCTCCAGACCTTCTCCACTGACAACATTAAGTTTTCTCTTTTCCCACCTTCACATTTGCTTCGCTATAACTATTCATCACACAGTACAGAAGGTACTTGTATGTTGTTTAGTGGGATGACAAATAACCTTCAACTCTTTCTGCTCCGTCCAGATGTCAGGATGGCAGTGGGAGCGGCAGTGGCAGTGCTCCACTCGACCAGAGGTTCCTTCTAAAGTGGAGCGTGCCTCTGAGCTTCGTGGAAGTGCTGGAGTTCGGATCCAGCGAGGACATGGCTGATAACACCCGTTACCAGGCACCCCATTCTGGGGAGAAGGTGGTCATCAACGCTAAGCCAAGTACGGACCACAGTGTCACTTTCTGTTATTTTGAATCAGCAGTCTGCCTGTCTGTCTATCTGTGCCTTTACTCCTCTATATGTAAACTGAGGGCAAAAGGTCTGAGAGAAAGGTAACAAATTTCACTTAGCTGAGTTGGTTAGAGAGTGCCAAGGAGTTGAGTGTTGATCAGGGACCAGAACCAACAACTACTGGTCAGTTAACTGCTTGTGCTTGATAACTGCTTAATGAAATTCTTAGTGGGAGTGAGCTAAAGATAAACACATCTCTATTTGTGCTGATCTGATTGAACATAACTAGTTATAGACCTACACAATTTTAATAAGCTAAAATAATTATTTGTCTCCTACATAATATATAGAGAATGAATAGATATTTGTCTCATTCTGGACATTTAAAGACATTTCTAAAATGGTCAATCAGTCTTGCACAGCACATCTAGCCACTGAGTGCGTATTTTTTCCTTCTGCAATCCTCTGGTCTGCTGGCTGCCTCATCCAATGATTTCAGTTTTTCCACTGGGTTCTTCCCTGTCACAGACAGCTGCTCAGCCACTTTAAAAGGCCCAGATCAGACAAACATGAGGCATAACAAGACTTTATGGTTTTTTGGTTGCAGGACTGCAGTTTTTATTCAAGGACTTTGATTTTTTTGTATATGTGTATGTGTTTGCGCCGAGCAAATGGTCAGCATTGCTGGGCCGGTTGAGTGCTTTGATACTGTATTATCCCTGATCTGTCAAAGGTTATATGTACTCAAGCTGAGGTGAAAGGCTCACTCTTTCAGTTGCCAATGGTAGTGGGCTGGAATTACTACCACTGAATTACACACTGCACTCTCTCGCCCCCTCTCTCTCCTTCTCTCTTACACACACTCCCACACTTTTTTTCTATTCTACTGCATTTCAACATTTCACTCTTTCCTTTATCTGCTTTTTACTATACTCTCTTCATTTTGCCTCCACTTAAGCCACATGTGGTGAGCTCACCATTGCACTCATCTCCTGCAAGGCCACCTGTCTGCCTCTGATACTTCACTAATCTACATTATATGAACTATCCAGCCATTGCATAAGTGTATATGTAACAGATGGCAAAGACAGACCTGCATAACATCTGGTCTGGCTGTAGGGTGCTGGTAGGGCTGTAACTGACAGGCAGGTTCACAGCCTTTTCTTAACCTGATGTGACACTTTCCTTCAAGCCTGGAGGAAGGCCATATGGGTCTCATTGTATTGGTTTATTCTCATTAATAGTACTTAATTGATTTGGATGTGTTGGAAGTTAATTTTCAGAGGATGATTTGGCTCCAGCTCTTCTTGTGGGCATCAAAAAAGTATCAATGAATGGAATTCACACTCACTTTACAGAACTGAATTAATGCACTGTTTTAGTCACTAATAATTTACTGACATTACATCAGTTCCCCCATTCTGATGTAGTTATTCCTTAACCAACGTCAATTCTGTGTGTGCCTTTAGGAATGTGTATGTGTACATGGTCTAGGAACATTTAACAAGTGGAAACAATTCTTTTTTCAGTCCACTGTGTTCAGCAAAAAGCAGCTCATTGACCAGCCTGCTAGAAGGCAATGAAAAGACTCTCCAGCATATGATGTCACCTCTTTGCATGTCTCTCTGCTCAGTTCATCTCCTCTCTAGACTGCATAGCAATCAGACCACCATGCAGAGTTTTCATCTCAAGTTATGTTTTCCTGCTGTTCTTACAGTCAATATGTAATTTGTTGACATATTGTAATTGCTGGGATTACTGGCCTGCTTTTGAAGATTGTCCCAGGGCCTGTTTTGTTAGAAAATCCGTAGTGTTTGGCACTCTCACAAAGAGCCATTCAGGAGTTGGACCAGGGCTACACAGTGGCAGTCTAGTCTATAGGAACGGTCACTTTAGTGATTGTAGAATTCTGTTCTTCCTTGAGTCCTATGGTTTATACTATTGTTTATTGATAATATTGAAAACAAAGGATATTGTACCAATATGGATTTATATGATGACATTTCAGCTTTTGTTTTATGTTTGTTTTATTTTGGTAATATACTGCAAGGCTAGCGCAGCACAATATTGCCTGTTTGATTTAAAGTCAAATCATTTCTGTTTATCAACAATGCCAGTATTATTTAGTGACTTTTAAAATGACAGTATACTGTGATGCTGGCTGTAAATGAACTGTCATAGTTGCACTTGCTTCTAACATGACACACCGCAGGCCAAGCAAGGGACGTCTACTCAGCATTTCTGCCCTGACCTGAATTCGACCCCCTGTGTCTCAGCCTTTGCTGTAGACAGATGAGCCATGAAAATTGCATACAGGTCCTTTACACAAGGCAGTTAGTTCAGATGAACACACACAGTGACAAAAGTACATAACACACTCCAACAATTGATGTCTCATTCGATCTTATTAATGGTTAACCTATTGATGTATTCCGGTGGCTATGGTTTGATCCTGTGAAATGAATGAAATACAACAGGGGGTCAATGAAACCCAAAACCCACACACACTGCTGTAGGCCTGCTGTGTCCTGCCTGTGCTTTTATTTGTAGGGGTGCCCATGCATGTGTAAGGATGACAAATAATTTCTCAGTCTGTGAGCAGCCTCTTGTACACAAACTCAGAGGGAGACATTTTAGAGGCATTCTCTCAGAGACCACCTACGGCTGCGAAGTTTGGCAATGCACAAACAGGGTAAAATCTCCCCCGAATGCCTAGTCAGCAAGACCTTCAGTAGAGGACTGGCCTGGGTTGCCATGGAGTTTGAGCACCAGGCAGACTTGGTAGCTATTGTAGAAGAAGACGAAGAGGAGGAGAAAGAAGGAAAGGGAAAGAAAGCAGAATGGCAGAAGCAAACGAAGCACGAAGCATTTCTGTGCCAGAGACTGATGCAGTTTAACTCTTTGTTCCCCGGTATACACTCTCAATGTGGTGAAAAGGATGTTGTGCCCAGGATAAAATCTGATCCTCTGAGATGTTGTTGTTGGGGGTCTATCAAATTAAAATCTATCAGCACTGTACTCATTAATTTAGCCATTGGATCAAATGACCTCAATAATTTGTCGGTTGGAAATTTTGGCCAACTGACAAGCATTCCCCCTGTGCTCTGTACAGGCTATTCTTCATGATTATCTTCATGATTTTATGTGTGAGTGAGAGAGAGTGGGAGAGACTCGCGGGCTGTCAGACCTTTTGATGAGCTCTGCGCTCCTGTTCTGTGCAGCAGTGCTTTGTTTACACACAAAGCGAGCCGTTGTTTCCTTTTTTATACCGAACAACAGCACAGTAACCACTTTCATCACATCACATCCAGTAGGATCATCGCATTTGATATGTTGAGCACAAGACAAGTGCAAAAATTATGAAAGGCAAATACTTACAACCATACATACATACATAGGTGGACAAGTGAAGAACAGAAAAAAATATTTATATTGACATGCTGCATAAACATATTTGTGCGGCCTCTGAACACTAACATTAGATAATAGAGCTTTTGTGAGCGAACAAACACAGGGGTGAGAACCACGGCCAAGTTTGCTGAGCTGTCACCGCTCCCTGTGGGAACTTGACTGATTGCCCTTTATTGATCTTTGACGTTGTTAGTACAATTTTAACTGCTTCTCTCATCAGACTGCCTTCACTCTCGGCTGCTTTTTGTACTGAATGTACAGGGAATTTGGAAACATCAGCTGTTAAGGTCTCAGCTTTCTTTGCTGCCTGTCAGTTTAGTGTGCCTTTACCCTTTTTTCCACACATGAGGACATCCCTTTTTATAGGGGATGGTAAGCACTGCAATTTATGAGTTAAAAACAGGGATATAACTCTATATATATATAACTGCATCAGTTTGTTAATTAAAGATTTGTAATTAAAAAAAACAAACATCAAATCTTAAAGTTGGGTTTTGGACAGTCAATAAAGTTTTTGTCTTTTCTTTTCTTTTTTTTTTTTGCCCCTGTGTGTTTCTGTGTAGACAAGCTATACATGGGCCCGGGTCAACTGTACCAAGATCTTCAAAATCTAATCCATGACCTTAGCCTGGTCAACCAGATTGCCAGCATGATCAGCAGCCTCAAAGGCAACTACCAGGTATTGTATGACTGCACTGATCACAAGCACTGAGTTCAAGTTATACCAACTCAATTCAATACATTTATGTTATTCACTTTCCATTTGAAGGGATTTTGCTTTAAAATGAATGTAAAAATAAAAATCAACCACAAAAGCATCAGCTGATTATGTGTGAAAGGATATTGATAAGGAGTCAAAGCAAAGAAGCAATATTACTGTTATTTGCAAATGTATAAATTGAATTCTGTTATGAATAATAATATCAGTTTAATTATATTGTTTGGCTAAATATATGGTATTTTCAAATATCATATGGTTAATATTCTTGAAAGTTTTACATAAAGTTGTCGTAGACTGTATCTCAAGATTTTTACACACCTCCATCCTCAGATTTCCGTAAGGGCTGGGTTGTCTTGAAGGCATGTAATGTTTAAGCTGTGGAATGTGCCAACGTGGGCAATTTGTACAGGGGAGACTTGGAGTCTCTTATGTCTTGATTTGCACCATGCAAACCTGTCATATAATGTGGCAACACACACACACACACACACACAGGCTTGTCTGTGCTGTTAGGATAGAGGTTTAGGTTGCAGAGCACAGCATGAGTGTGTGAAGCTGTGTTTGTGCTGTGCTGGTAGGTCTGTCAGAAGCAGTGAGGGAGGCAGAGTAACAGAGAAGCTCTCAGAGAGACATGTGTCCCAGGGAAGGAGGAAAGGGGGGAGGGATTGATGGAAAGAGGAAAGGAAAGAAAGAGGCACTGCAGGTTATCCACACAGCCAAGCATTTCCCTCATCGATAAATTTCATTACCAAAATGATACTGACAGTATTCTAACTATAGATATATCCTGAAAGTTTTGCGAGGTTTTGCGAGTTGTTAAATTAAGACCACATTGCTTTCTCTTGCAAAAAAAGTTAGATTTGACTGCATTTGGTAGCACTTGTTGCCTGACTTTTGTATTGCATTTAATTATGACAGTATATCTGACAGTATCAACAGTATGGTATTTTACTTAAATGTCTCGCCATGAATGTAGTTATGATTTAGTGATATTGAAATGCTCTCTATATATATGTGTGAATGTTAT
Organism: Thunnus thynnus; assembly: GCF_963924715.1. Classification (NCBI taxonomy): domain Eukaryota; kingdom Metazoa; phylum Chordata; class Actinopteri; order Scombriformes; family Scombridae; genus Thunnus; species Thunnus thynnus. Next base: position 20,221,830 of record NC_089532.1, on the reverse strand, counting down.
TTTCTCTCTTCTCCTCTTCTTTGTTCTGTCTGATCCCTGAACCTCTCTTTCTCTCTATTTTTTATGCTCATCATTCCAACTATCCTTGTGTATATAGAATGTAAACCCCACGGTGGCCCAGGACTGGGTATCGGGTCTCCAGAGGCTAATTCTGAAGAAGGAGGAGGAGATCAGGGCAGCTGACCGATGTAGGATCCAGCTTCAGCTGCCTGGCAAACAAGACAAGTCTGTATTTTACACCTATGTACAATATATACACACCTCTTTAGCTTCATTGGCCTTTCATTCAGGCAGCACACACAACATTTTCACCATCTCCGTCCTTGCCCTCCACCTCCAGCTTTTACCCTGTTTTCTACTTCCATTCTCCCAGGCTTCCTGTATGACTATAGCTTTAGGAGAGAATATTAGCGCACATTTGGATAAACAAGTTTTTCCACCAGCCCTTTTCTGAGGCATGAATCACAAGGGAGGAAATGTGCATCAGTGTTTGCAAGCAAAATCTACCCAGTACTGCAGCTGCTGAACACAAATGCTCATGTCACACATTTACACACACACTATTATAGTCTGCACGTGGTGCCCCAAGGGTGCACCTTGTTTTTTCTCTTTCACATTCTCACTCTCCCTCTCTCTGTCTCTCTCTCTCTCCCTGTCTTTTAATACCTCATTTCATTTCTCATCACTGCTGCACTTAGCTGGTAAGATTATCCACGGGTATGTTTGGAAACACAGCTGTGCCTCTGTCATTCCTTCCCTGATCCCGTGATCGCAAAACACACAAAACACAACACTGGAGTGCACCGACAGGACAGACACTGACAGGAGTGCACCCTACCACACACACACACACACACACAAACACTCACTCACACAAGCTGCTGCTACATGAGCTGCTGCTAAAAGCGATAATTGTCAGCGACTGCATTTCTGCCACAGTCTGTCTACTCAGTCAGCACTGAATTGACTTCTGTGCCCCCTCGGCTGGGATTCAACCCAGACAGATTATTTTCCTTTGATTGGATATCTAAAAACATTCTAATCAGTCGACTGGTGTCTATGCAAGAATATTCAAACATTATCATGACTGCTTAGAGAAATGCTAATGCTAGTTCAGTCCCTATGGTTGCAAAAGCATCAACACATCATTCAGTACATTCATCATTCAGCATGATGAGATCTTGTTAAAAACATCTCTGATGTTTGGCTCATATGTTTTTCCAAAAATGTCACAACTAGTTAAATAACTCATTCTGCAGTTTGATATTTTCCAAACTGTATGTAACAACTTTTATATAGTAATTAACTTTCAACTTTAACCAGTGTCATTGTTGATTCCTACAGGAATTACTGAAACATTTAGCTTAGATCACTCTTCAAAATTGCCTATTCTTATCTGTGACACACTGGTGTTAAATTGTAGCCGTGTTCAGGAAGTGAGTTTATGTCTTGTGTTTATAATAAACAGAAATTGCCTGTGTTTCTTGGTTTGCTGTGATCTACAAGCACAGGGCAGCACACGGTTTGTCTACTGTCATCAAAAGTGCAGCATTCTGCAGTTAAGAATTGAGATACAACAATATCCAAGGTAGGAATCTTCTTTTAACTTTCTCATCATTAGTGTATTTTTCTGTTCTCTCTATTGGCAGGTCGGGTAAACCCACTTACTTCAGTGCAGTGTTCAATACCCTCAACCCAGCCATCAAACAGTCATGGATCAGTAACTTGCAGATGGCCAAGCTGGCTCTAGGTACAGTTCACTGCTTGGCTATAGACTTGCACTGTCTCAGCTGCACAATTATTGTTCATGTTGATTGTGTGCGCATGCCTGCATTTGTACAGTATGATCGTTGTTTGTAACAACTCATTGTCGATATATCTATCTGTGGAAAACATTGCTCGTGATTAACCAATTCACTGTTGTTTGAGATTTACAAAGTTACCTCTGGAGTCTCTTGTTCTGACAAACAGATCACTTCCGGTTTAAAAAAAAAAAAACAGCATACTGTACATTATTGATTCAAGTGGTATTTACTGTGTGTGTGTGTGTGCTCTATAACAGAGGAGGACAACCTGCAGGGCTGGTTCTTTGCAGAGGATGATGGGAATCAGATCAAAAAGCAGAAACACCCACTCTTGCTTCGACAAATGCCTGTGGTCATGTCAAAACTGCAGGAGTTCAAGGTGAGACTTGACCTGTTCCTAAACCTTTCTTAACTGAAGGCAAATTCTCAGAGTTCTGAGTTCATACATGCTGTGGAGTTTTTAGAGAGTTTATGTCAACATTATAGCGCTGACAGTTGACCAATTTAACTTACTAGTGCAGTGCCTGTTCAAAATGTGCCTGTTCGGAACAGACGGATTGCTTATTATTTCTCAAGAACCACATGTACATGTAAGCATGTGAGCTGTTCATCCATCCATCACCCAGAATCCAATTCTAAACTTAACCATTATGTATTCCACTGTAATTCACTGTAATAAGGACTGCCTGAGTTTGGATACAGTTACAGTGTATCAGTTACAATGGCAGTTACAACAGACATATACTGAACCAACAGGCCGTCACTCCAGGAAAAATACATTTATCAGTAGAAATGTTATCTTAAATAAAATGAGTGTCTCCTCTATCTCCAAAATTCACATTCTTTTCTGTATGTCATACTACACTATTCCATGTCTGCCAGCATTGATCAACTGCTGCAAAAACTTGTTCTTATGAATGTGTGTATGGCCGGTTAGCTCAGTTGGTTAGAGCGTGGTGCTAATAACGCCAAGGTCGCGGGTTCGATCCCCGTACGGGCCACGTGTGTTTTAAGACGCTGGGTTCTCATCAAACTGACACATGGCCAGTTTAACTTGGGTTAATGTACTAATTCTGACAATGTTATGTCAAATATAATATATGCAATTGTATTCAGTGTATCCTTTCTCCTCTGATAAACATGTAAACAAGCGAAGCACAACCAGCAATTTCTAATGTTTCTATGTATTCAAATGTTTATTTACTTTGGCTGGAAACCATGGACTTGGTAGAAGACAATCACAATGAAAATGTAGTTTATATACATTTGTATTTTTTAGGATTTATACTGAGTTTGGCCTTGGTGAATTTCTGGTGAATTTAGAGGTTAGTTTGATTTTAGATACAATTTTCAGCTAGTTAGTCAGCATTGACTAATCAACTGAGTCAACAAAAAACAGCTCTTATGTGTAAATGTGGGGCTGGTTAGCTCAGTTGGTTAGAGCGTGGTGCCAAGGTCGCGAGTTTGTTTTTTTGTTGGCTTAACACCATTAAATGATGCTGATTTGTGGACTGGAGTTAGACTATACTATGTAAGCATGTGACCTGTTGATTCATCCATCACCCAGAATCCAATTCTAAACCTTACCATTGTCTATTCCACCTCTAGTTCACTGTAATAAGGACTGCCTGAGCATGGATACAGTTACAGTTTGCCTAACAACAGACATGTACTCAACCAACAGGCCTTCACTCCAGGAAAAATACACTGTATGTCATACTACACCAGTCCATGTCTGCCAGCATTGGTCAACTGCTGCAAAAACTCGTTCTTATTGATGTATGTATGGCCGGTTAGCTCAGTTGGTTAGAGCGTGGTGCTAATAACGCCAAGGTCGCGGGTTCGATCCCCGTACGGGCCATGGAGCTTTTAGAGAGAGTTTGAGCAGTGATCGCAGTGGTAACACTTGACTTGAGTCGTACTAACTGAGTGGGACTTAACAAATGAGATGCTATCACTGCAAATGATTTGCTGCTGATGTGAAAGGTCAGAGGACTTGAGCAAGCATCCTTTCCCCACTTATAAACAAGCAAATTGCAGACAACAATATCAAATGTTTCTGTGTGTGTCGACTTTTTTGGGGGCTTGAAATGTTGGGTTCAGATTACACTATGTAAACATGTAACCTCCTCATTCATCTATGCGTATTTACGTCACCAATAATCCTTTCCTAAACCTTGCCATTGTCTATTCCACTTCAAGTTCACTCTAATAGCGAAAGACAGACCAAAAATTCCTTCTTTCATTTTTCGTCTGTACAGATAGGAATGAGCACAAGATAAATAGTTGTTTGGTTTAATTAGTTTGTGTGTGAGTGTGTTACCTCAAATCAACTGTCTGAGTGTACCTATTTTAGTGTGTGTGTGTGTGTGTGTGTGTGTGTGTGTGTGTGTGTGACCACCAGTAAGTCTCACAAATGCCACATTCTTCCCTGTCATACTACACTTAGTGGGTGCAAAAAATACCTCTGTTGTGCTCATGCAGGGCCGGTTAGCTCAGTTGGTTAGAGCGTGGTGCTAATAACGCCAAGGTCGCGGGTTCGATCCCCGTACGGGCCATGTGTGTTTTAAGATGCTGGGTTCTCATCAAACTGACACATGGCCAGTTTAACTTGGGTTAATGTACTAATTCTGACAATGTTATGTCAGATATAACATATGCAATTGTGTTCAGTGGTCAGCTCTGTATATGAAAGAGATATCATTTCTCCAATGATAAACATCTAAACAAGCAAATCAGAGCTAGCAGTTTTTATGTATTCAAATTTTTATTTATTTTGGCTGAAAACCATGGACTGGGTAGAAAATGATCACAATGAAAATGTAGTTTATATATATATTTGTATTTTTTAGGATTTATACTTGGTTTGGCCTCGTGTCCATCTGGTGAACTTAGAGGGTAGTTTGACTTTAGATACAATTTTCAGTTAGTTAGTCGGCATTGACTTATCAATTGAGTCAGCAAAAAACAGCTCTTATATGTAAATGTGGGGCCGGTTAGCTCAGTTGGTTAGAGCGTGGTGCTAATAACGCCAAGGTCGCGGGTTCGATCCCCGTACAGGCCATGGAGCTTTTAGAGAGAGTTTGAGCGGTGATTGCAGTGGTAACACTTGACTTGAGTCGTACTAACTGAGTGGGACTTAACATATGAGATGCTATCACTGCAAATGATTTGCTGCTGATGTGAAAGGTCAGAGGACTTGAGCAAGCATCCTTTCCCCACTTATAAACAAGGAAACAAGCAAATTGCGGGCAGCAATATCAAATGTTTCTGTGTGTGTGTGTCGACTTTTTTGGGGGCTTGAAATGTTGGGCTCAGATTACACTATGTAAACATGTAACCTCCTCATTCATCTATGCGTATTTACGTCACCAATAATCCTTTCCTAAACCTTGCCGTTGTCTATTCCACTTCAAGTTCACTCTAATAGCGAAAGACAGACCAAAAATTCCTTCTTTCATTTTTCGTCTGTACAGATAGGAATGAGCACAAGATAAATAGTTGTTTGGTTTAATTAGTTTGTGTGTGAGTGTGTTACCTCAAATCAACTGTCTGAGTGTACCTATTTTAGTGTGTGTGTGTGTGTGTGTGTGTGTGTGTGTGTGTGTGTGTGTGACCACCAGTAAGTCTCACAAATGCCACATTCTTCCCTGTCATACTACACTTAGTGGGTGCAAAAAATACCTCTGTTGTGCTCATGCAGGGCGGGTTAGCTCAGTTGGTTAGAGCGTGGTGCTAATAACGCCAAGGTCGCGGGTTCGATCCCCGTACGGGCCATGTGTGTTTTAAGATGCTGGGTTCTCATCAAACTGACACATGGCCAGTTTAACTTGGGTTAATGTACTAATTCTGACAATGTTATGTCAGATATAACATATGCAATTGTGTTCAGTGGTCAGCTCTGTATATGAAAGAGATATCATTTCTCCAATGATAAACATCTAAACAAGCAAATCAGAGCTAGCAGTTTTTATGTATTCAAATTTTTATTTATTTTGGCTGAAAACCATGGACTGGGTAGAAAATGATCACAATGAAAATGTAGTTTATATATATATTTGTATTTTTTAGGATTTATACTTGGTTTGGCCTCGTGTCCATCTGGTGAACTTAGAGGGTAGTTTGACTTTAGATACAATTTTCAGTTAGTTAGTCGGCATTGACTTATCAATTGAGTCAGCAAAAAACAGCTCTTATATGTAAATGTGGGGCCGGTTAGCTCAGTTGGTTAGAGCGTGGTGCTAATAACGCCAAGGTCGCGGGTTCGATCCCCGTACAGGCCATGGAGCTTTTAGAGAGAGTTTGAGCGGTGATTGCAGTGGTAACACTTGACTTGAGTCGTACTAACTGAGTGGGACTTAACATATGAGATGCTATCACTGCAAATGATTTGCTGCTGATGTGAAAGGTCAGAGGACTTGAGCAAGCATCCTTTCCCCACTTATAAACAAGGAAACAAGCAAATTGCGGGCAGCAATATCAAATGTTTCTGTGTGTGTGTGTCGACTTTTTTGGGGGCTTGAAATGTTGGGTTCAGATTACACTATGTAAACATGTAACCTCCTCATTCATCTATGCGTATTTACGTCACCAATAATCCTTTCCTAAACCTTGCCGTTGTCTATTCCACTTCAAGTTCACTCTAATAGTGAAAGACAGACCAAAACGCTCTTCTTTCATTTTTCGTCTGTACAGATAGGAATAAGCACAAGATAAATAGTTGTTTGGTTTAGTTTGTTTGTGTGTGAGTGTGTTACCTCAAATCAACTGTCTGAGTGTACATTTTTTGTGTATGTGTGTGACCACTGGTGAGTCTCACAAATGCCACATTCTTCCCTGTCATACTACACTTAGTGGGTGCAAAAAATACCTCTGTTGTGCTCATGCAGGGCGGGTTAGCTCAGTTGGTTAGAGCGTGGTGCTAATAACGCCAAGGTCGCGGGTTCGATCCCCGTACGGGCCACATGTGTTTTAAGACATTAGGTTCTCATCAAACTGACACATGGCCAGTTTAACTTGGGTTAATGTACTAATTCTGACAATGTTATGTCAGATATAATATATGCAATTGTGTTCAGTGGTCTGCTCTGCATATAAAAGAGATATCCTTTCTCCTCTGATAAACATGTAAACAAGCAATGCACAACCAGCAATTTCTAATGTTTCTATGTATTCAAATGTTTATTTATTTTGGCTGGAAACCATGGACTGGGTAGAAAATGATCACAATGAAAATGTAGTTTATATACATTTGTATTTTTTAGAATTTATACTTGGTTTGGCCTTGTGTCCATCTGGTGAACTTAGAGGTTAGTTTGACTTTAGATACAATTTTCAGTTAGTTAGTCAGCATTGACTAATCAACTGAGTCAACAAAAAACAGCTCTTATGTGTAAATGTGGGGCCAGTTAGCTCAGTTGGTTAGAGCGTGGTGCTAATAACGCCAAGGTCGCGAGTTTGTTTTTTTGTTGGCTTAACACCATTAAATGATGCTGATTTGTGGACTGGAGTTAGACTATACTATGTAAGCATGTGACCTGTTGATTCTTCCATTACCCAAAATCCAATTCTAAACCTTACCATTGTCTATTCCACCTCTAGTTCACTGTAATAAGGGCTGCCTGAGCATGGATACAGTTGCAATGTGCCTAACAACAGACATGTACTCAACCAACAGGCCTTCACTCCAAGAAAAATACACTGTATGTCATACTACACCAGTCCATGTCTGCCAGCATTGGTCAACTGCTGCAAAAACTCGTTCGTATCGACGTATGTATGGCCGGTTAGCTCAGTTGGTTAGAGCGTGGTGCTAATAACGCCAAGGTCGCGGGTTCGATCCCCGTACAGGCCATGGAGCTTTTAGAGAGAGTTTGAGCGGTGATCGCAGTGGTAACACTTGACTTGAGTCGTACTAACTGAGTGGGACTTAACAAATGAGATGCTATCACTGCAAATGATTTGCTGCTGATGTGAAAGGTCAGAGGACTTGAGCAAGCATCCTTTCCCCACTGATAAACAAGCAAATTGCAGACAACAATATCAAATGTTTCTGTGTGTGTGTCGACTTTTTTGGGGGCTTGAAATGTTGGGTTCAGATTACACTATGTAAACATGTAACCTCCTCATTCATCTATGCGTATTTACGTCACCAATAATCCTTTCCTAAACCTTGCCGTTGTCTATTCCACTTCAAGTTCACTCTAGTAGTGAAAGACAGACCAAAAAGTTCTACACTTAGTGGCTGCAAAAAATAGCTCTGTTTTGTGTACACAGGGCCGGTTAGCTCAGTTGGTTAGAGCGTGGTGCTAATAACGCCAAGGTCGCGGGTTCGATCCCCGTACGGGCCACGTGTGTTTTAAGACATTAGGTTCTCATCAAACTGACACATGGCCAGTTTAACTTGGGTTAATGTACTAATTCTGACAATGTTATGTCAGATATAATAGATGCAATTGTGTTCAGTGATCAGCTCATGGATATAGAAGAGATATCTTTTCTCCTTTGATTAGCAGCCACACATTTCTCTGTTCTCTATTTCTTTGTTTAGTTTCATTAGGTTAGGCTAACCCATTGTTGCTAACTTGGGGACTAACCCGCAAGCTGCAGCATTTATTAACTGACACACTGTAGTCTGTATTGTTAAAAAGACGAGAGAAAGAGAGAGAGAGCACCAGCGAGAGAGAGAAAGTGTGAGAGAGAGAGAGCAGCAGTGATCAATCGAGCTAGAGAGTGAATGAAGAGAGGGAGTGCTGGTAGCGAGAATGTCGATGAATCAGATAAAAAAAGTTATTATCTGATTGTTTCACATCAGTTATGTTCCGGAGGTCAAATAAACACGCCCACATGCCCACACACCTCCACTCGATCCTGCGGCTAAAGGCCGCAATGCCTGATTTGGTCTGAATACAGCCTTTTACTGCTAACCTCTGCTCTGCTCACATTCACCGTCACTTTTCTGACGCTCACTCTCTCGTTTAACCACTCACTCGCTTATGTACTTCCCTATTCCTTAAAAGGAGCTACGCTACCTGCATTTTCCCAGGCAACGACACAGATGTTGACTGGCGTTTCGAAACGGCGCTGCTCAGAGGCTCCCAAACGCTATTGATTTCCAATTGAATGGATATTTGGCGTTATTTTTGCCATTTAAAAAATATTTTTTGACCTGGCAACCTGCCAGGCCTGTACTATTATAGGGGAAACACTGGTCTATTCCACCTCTAGTTCACTGTTATAAGTACTACCTGAGCTTAGATACAATTACAATGTGCCTAACAACAGACATATACTCAACCAACAGGCCTTCACTCCAGGAAAAATACACTGTATGTCATACTACACTAATCCATGTCTGCCAGCATTGATCAACGGCTGCAAAAACTAGTTCATGTGATTGTTTTTTTGGCGGGTTAGCTCAGTTGGTTAGAGAGTGGTGCTAATAACACCAAGGTCGTGGGTTCAATCCCCGTACGGTCCATGGAGCTTTTAGAGAGAGTTTTAAGTGGTGATCATAGTGGTAACACTTGACTTGAGTCGTACTAACTGAGTGGGACTTAACATATGGGATGCTATCACTGCAAATGATTTACTGCTGATGTGAAAGGTCAGAGGACTTGAGCAAGCATCCTTTCCCCACTGATAAACAAGGAAACAAGCAAATTGCAGACAACAATATCAAATGTTTCTGTGTGTGTGTCGACTTTTTTGGGGGGCTTGAAATGTTGGGTTCAGATTAAACATGTAACCTCCTCATTCATCTATGCGTATTTACGTCACCAATAATCCTTTCCTAAACCTTACCGTTGTCTATTCCACTTCAAGTTCACTCTAATAGCATAAAACAGACCAAAAAGTTCTTATTTCATTTTTTTGTCTCTGCAGAGAGGAATGAGCACAAGATAAATAGTTGTTTGTTTTAATTGGTTTGTGTGAGTGTTACCTCAAATCAACTGTCTGAGTGTGGGTGGGTGTGTGTGACCACCAGTAAGTCTCACAAATGCCACGTTCTTCCCTGTCATACAACACAGACGCCAAAAAAGTAGCTCTGTTGTGTACATACAGGGCCGGTTAGCTCAGTTGGTTAGAGCGTGGTGCTAATAACGCCAAGGTCGCGGGTTCGATCCCCGTACGGGCCACGTGTGTTTTAAGACATTAGGTTCTCATCAAACTGACACATGGCCAGTTTAACTTGGGTTAATGTACTAATTCTGACAATGTTATGTCAAATATAACATATGTAATTGTGTTCAGTGGTCAGCTCTGTATATGAAAGAGATATCATTTCTCCAATGAAAAACATGTAAACAAACAAATCAGAACCAGCAGTTTTTGTGTATTCAAATGTTTATTTATTTTGGCTGAAAACCATGGACTGGGTAGAAAACGATCACAATGAAAATGTAGTTTATATATATTTGTATTTTTTAGGATTTATACTTGGTTTGGCCTTGTGTCCATCTGGTGAACTTAGAGGGTAGTTTGACTTTAGATACAATTTTCAGTTAGTTGGCATTGACTAATCAACTGAGTCAACAAAAAACAGCTCTTATATGTAAATGTGGGGCCGGTTAGCTCAGTTGGTTAGAGCGTGGTGCTAATAACGCCAAGGTCGCGGGTTCGATCCCCGTACGGGCCACGTGTGTTTTAAGACGCTGGGTTCTCATCAAACTGACACATGGCCAGTTTAACTTGGGTTAATGTACTAATTCTGACAGTGTTATGTCAGATATAATATATGCAATTGTATTCAGTGTGTTTTAAAAAGACATTGGGTTCTCATTAAACTGACACATGGCCAATGTAATCTGGGTTAATGTACTAATTCTAACAGCACTGCTCAGAGGCTCCCAAATGCTATTGGTTTGTGAATGAATGGATATTTGGCATTATTTTGGCATTTAGAAAAAATATCTTTTGGCCTGGTGGGGGTTCTTGTTGGCCTGGTAGCCTGCCAGGCCTGTACTATTATAGGGGAAACACTGAGCTGCTGTACCAACAGTGTTAAACAGACTTGGCAGCAAATCAGGTGGTAGTGAAAGGTCGGCACTTTTATTGCTTATGTAAGCCGAAACTCAGAATATAACCTGCTCCAGACCAAGTTAAGTTTGCAGTATAAGTTTCCCCGGTTTAAGGCTCAACATACCTCACTAACCCACTAATCTTGCTTCGTATTACACCACTCTGCTCTCATTATAAAAGAGATATCCTTTCTCCACTGATCACTCCACTGAGAAAATGATCACAATGAAAATGTAGTTTGTATACATTTGTATTTTTTAGGATTTATACTGGGTTTGTCCTCGTGAATTTGTAGGATAGTTTGACTTCAGATACAATTTTCAGTTGGCTAGTCAGCATTGACTAATCAACTGAGTCAACAAAAAACAGCTCTGATGTGTAAGTGTGGGGCCGGTTAGCTCAGTTGGTTAGAGCGTGGTGCTAATAACGCCAAGGTCGCGGGTTCGATCCCCGTACGGGCCACGTGCTTTTAAGAATATACACCCACATTAGATTACATTACTGCCACTCAGCAGTAGTCTGTTGGTCTGAGTAAAAATGTCTCATCATAGATTTGAGCGGACTTCTTGGATGCTAGGAATGTGACAGTAATGTGTACTCTTTCTCTCTGACTGTCCCCTCCTCCATACCTGTTGACTAGCAAAAGCTGAGTTTCCACAGCAGGAACTTTCCCCAGTGTTATAGTACTTTGCAAAAGTACAGAGACTTCTGGGCGGTATTTGCAGGGATGATCGTTGTTCCTCATGGGTCTAATTTGCATGGTCTACCTGCTGCCTCAGATGCGGTGGAAACACAAACAGGATTGCACAACAGGGACTCTTAGTCCCAAGTTTAGTTCCTGAGATTAGTTCTTCTGGTTCCAAAGTGCCTGGAACTGTTGGTCAAAACGGAGATAAAGTAGAAAACTTGTGTCAAAGGACATTGGGGCTGATTAGTTCATTTGGGCTGGTTATTTCAGGAGGACTGAACCTCATTGTTCTGGCTTTCGACGTTGCTTTCAACTAAAGCCGGTCAGACGCCATAGACTTCCAACACGCATATTTATCTTTTTACCGTCAAATAATTTTGCTTGTAGGCCTCTCTTTGTACAGATGAGGTGAATGGATGTTTGAATATGTTGTGTAAATGTGTATCCATACGTCAAGTTCAAATCAAAGTAAGTGAGTTAAAGAAAATTATTCATACCAATTCAAAGTATCAAAACAACAAAACGTTAATAAAAGATAATCAACAAAATAAGAAGCATGCGGTTGAAAAACTGTTTCTCTGCGGCGTCTCTTTCCTTTGTCACACCTGGTTCAATTAACCGCATGTACACTACGTCTTGGCTGGTATCAGTCTCAGCCAATCAACTACGGCCAAAATATGCTCAAAAAAAAAAAGGCTCCAATACTCATAGAGATTTTTACGATTCTAGTCTTCACACTAATAAAAAACTAATAGGTCACTAGAGATGTGTTTTATGTACTCTGTGAAATCCATCATAATGGCTTAATCCGAGTACTCATCTGACCTATTTCTTTTATAACCTTCTCCGATTACCTCCTATTCTGTGGCAGGTGGAGTGCGCTGTTCATAACCCAGAACCCCACATCAACACGGAGAGCACAGCAGACACCCCCATCGTGGGCCACGGCTGTGTCTGGGTGAGACATTTTCCTTGCATCCTTCAGACAAGAAGTACTGTGTTGGATTGTATTTCAGCAGTTACACAAAAAAAGTATCTATCAGGTGTCTCTAAGCATCTAGAGTCCAATATGTCCGTTTTATTTTTAGGAGCAACAGTATTTAAGCTTAACCACTTTTTTGTAAGTGAGCCTTAGAGAACTGTTTTTCATTATACTTTCTTAGCAGAGCTGTGTAGCTCCCAGATGTTAAGTTTCTGTTGGTTATTTATTAAAATGCCCAATTTCTCCTTGAGAAAGATAATCAGGGTTTGAAAGTTAATGCCTGAGTACTTGAGTTTTTTCTCAAAATAAACAGTGACAGTGATAACCATGGTAATCTCTGCTAATGCAGTGTTTGACCATTAGGGAAAACCTTGTAACTGTTAAAGATATAAACACCACTCTAGCGGGTTATTTTCATAGTGAGGTAATATATAAACTGCTGCTAAATTATGTTGAACTGAAATAGGAGAATTAAAATAGTTAGATGTTAGTTGTTTTAGCATAATTGAATGTCTCAGGAGTTAAATATTGTTTTATAGTTTTTTGTATACAGTTTTGACATGATTTTGATGTGCACTTATGTAATTATACTTAACACTGTTACTGTTAGGAACATTTCTCTTCTCATAAGTAATGTCTTGAGGGCTCAGCTTTTTTGCTTTCTTACTTTCATAGTCTGCTTTCTTGGCTGGGTATCTTAATAGTGTCTTAACTGTGCTATTTAATTTATACACAGAATAAATAACAATAAATCTACATCAATTAATTAAAATATCCACAGAACACTAAGGTTTCTTAACTCTGTTCAGGTTGCAAGTTGTACCAACCAAATGGGCCAGATAGCTATAGTGGCCATGCAGAACTGCAACCCTAAGGTGACAGAGTGTTTCAATGTGGAGTCCCGTATCCTCTGCATGACCTACGTCCCCGCTGAAGTACCCCAGGAGAATGGCGAGAAGGTCCCTGAAAATAACAACGTCCCTCCAGCGAAGGCCAGCGATACGCCCACTGTCTGTCTGGGCATGGAGGAGGGCAGGTACAGATGGTTACATACAGTGTACCCACGCCATGCAATATGTTACTTTTTAAAGGGAGACAGTCTTCTAATTATTTCATCCATAAATATCAGATCATATAATGACGGTATCCGTCCAGCTACACTAATCTCAGTAGACCAAAATGCAGTGTAGCATTCATTAGTGCCATTGCTGTGTGCATCGATACGTACTGCATGCAAAATGCCTGCATGTTCTCTTACAAGTTGTCAAAAATCATTGTATTAATTGTAGGAAGTCAGTGAATGCAGTGCACAATTTTCCTCTGTTGAGAAGTCAACCATCACACATTTCACTTGTTGCAGCTACAAAATACTGTATATTCATTTAAATTGAATTGGCATCAGAAAAGTATAATAGACTTTAATTTAAAACTTGCAGATATTATACATAGTGTCAAATGATTCACACTGTTATGACAATATTGTAATGACTAAAGTCATTATTCTTTTTACCTGTCTCTACTGCTAAATGTTGTTTGATAACATGCAGATAGGAGTGCATATAAAAGTAGCACTCTGTATTATGTGAAGTTCTAATTTCCAATTTAATAATCTCTCGTCCTATTTAGCATCATTGTGTACAAAAGTAGCCAGCGGTCCAAAAAAGTACGCCTGCAGCATTTCTTCACCCCAGACAAATCCACCGTCACCAGCCTGGTCTATAAGAAACACTGTCTGTACGCCGGCCTGGTCAGCGGCTCTGTGGCGATCTACTCCAGATCACAAGGTATGTGTTTCAGGAGGGGAGGGGCTTGTAAAATATGTGTGTCTCTTTTTGTTATATTCTCAGAATTCTACCTTTGTACTGTTTGTTGATGCTCTTAAATGACTATAATTGGGGCAATCATGAGGTTAAATCACTGTTATTGTGCAAAACAGAAATGCATTCATTGGGTTAATTAGATTTGGTTTTTAAACTGTGCAGGCTAACAGTGTTTTCTCAAATATTTAGTCTGCACTAGCCCTGAATTTGGTAACCTTAACCATAATTAGCCATGTACATGAATAAGAGCTCTGTTACTGACTTGATGACTTTGTTGTTAGATTTAGCAACTTCCCTCTACAGATCTACAGATCTTTCTGCCAACAGCCAACCTTACTTACTAAAAGCAACTAGCAACATGACTTTTACCAATTATAGACATCAAATTTAATCTATTCCTTTAAGTTTTTGATGATAAATTGGCGTGGCTACCTGTTCGTCTATAACAAACTGGGCTCATACAAAGCGTGGCCCAGCTTCCTCTATTAAGTGTTGGAACTGGAGAGATAACTATAGATTATATATGATGATAATAATATGTGGTTTAAAAATTGCTGTATGATGTCATGTGGTGACTTCCTAGTCTACAAAAACATTTGGCACTGAATGAAAAAGGTTTTTCCTGGTAGAGCGCGCTCAGAGATGTTGTTGTTTTGCAGTCCATCGGTCCAACTGCTATTTTCTTTCCCTTAGTCACTTGGTTGCCGTTAGTAAGTCAGAGGCTCGCTCTGTAGCTCGGGGTCAGGGGATCTCCTCTGCTCTGTGTTGAGGTGCTGTTTCCGTTTGCTCGGTTGTCTAGGAGAAGCCAATGTGCACTGACCTATTTAATCTCTTCCCTCCCAAACGAGCACAGGGAAAGAGGAAATGATCTAGGTTGCACACTCTTCTCACAGTCTTTCACATTCTGTGTTTTGTTCCATCTCATACTGGCTTTCATAGCAGTGCAAACAGAGGGTCTCTGAGCTTCCCTCTGTCTGTGCCTCTTTGTTTTTTCTCTTCTTTTGTCTGCTTTTTCACCATCTCATGTAAATTGGGTAAAGATAAACACATATTTCAGAACACGAGTAAACAGAATCCTTGCGATTCTTGGCTTTCAAATATAAGTATGCGTATCACTATCTTCTGATGCCACAGTTGCTAGAGGCTTGTTTTATTAACCGCAGTCACACGTATTCATTTCGCTGCATTTCTTCATGTGATTCAAATCTGATTTCTGGCCTCTAAGAAACTATTTCTGTTCTGTTAAACTGGTCTATCTAGAAAGAGAGAAATAGAAACAGAGACAGGAGGAATATGGATGATGGCCTGGGGACAGAAACACAGAGGGGAAAATATTCTTGCTCCTCCCTCAGTCAAGCTACATTTTGCCTGGTTTGGAAAAAACATACCATCCATATGCAACTGTTCAGGAATGTTTTTTAGGCTATTCATTATACCTTGTTTTGATGCACATGTCACATATTTCCCCCCTTCATTCTCCGCTCACTAATTGTTAGACAATTAGTTGCAGTGAACGCCAGCCTTTGGTGTAACTGAATGTGCCAACAGTTGCAATAGCTTTTCATCATTCATCACCACAAGTGTGTCAAATTAACTCCCAGAAGGAAATCCTGGTCCTGGATATTTTCAGTCTGGTTTGTATGATTTTTTCCCATCAACAGCTCTTGTCACCGTCACTGGAACATGATGCTTGATGCTAAAATGATGACTCATCCTGCATAATTTGTTAGGGAAACTGTTCCCTGCATCACCGATGTAATGCCACACAAGTACTTTGCCACAGTGACTGGCTTTGGCCATTAACATTTAAAGCAGACCCATGGTTTACATTGTAAAGAGCAAGCAGGCAGAACTAGGAGAAATGATCAGCATATATTCTTTGATGAACTGTCAGCTGATCAAAGGGGACAGTGAATAGTGACGAGACATCAAAAACTATTGGAACAAACAGCAAAGTTTCTTTGTCTTTAAAGCCTTCGGTGCTGAGTTATCCTGCTTGGAAATGCTTCTCTGCAGTACATGCAGTGTGTCTGAAGCTGGCCAGTCAGCCTCATTCTGCCATGCTTGCTTTTTTTCCTCTGTGACAGACTGTGCGAGAGATGGAGGGAGGCAATGATTCGGCAAAGGTCGCACGTCATAGCCAGGCAGACAGAACATAAACTCTATTGTGCTCCATTCTGCCATCCTGTATCACTTACTTTTTCCTCTTACGAGTATTGTACATCATGTCACAATAAGAAATAAGAGGCTTGTTTAATCAGCTCTCACTGTCAGGTTTATATGCTTGTTTGCACACACGCACGTTATGATGAAAAGTTTGTTGCACTGACATGAAAGAATGCTGCAGTTTAAGAAGTGAGAGATGTGGGCAGACTCACCTCAGCAGTGAAGACTTACATAAGACTGCAAGTTGGCAGTCCTGTCTTTTTTTTCTTTTTGCTTTTCCTCCACTGCTCCTCTCCTTTTTCCTTTTCTCTTCTTTTCATGCACATACACCTACACAGTGTGATTATTACAATAATATACACAGTGCATTGCTGGAATGCTAATCCCACCTAGCTCCTTTAGTTTGGAGATTACACCTACTTCCCCAGTCATTACTGTACCTCTGAAAGAACATCTCTCCCTGCGTGGCACCTCTCCCTTCAATAGCCGCCTTTGTGCCTCCTCTTAAACAAACACTATTGGTGAGGCCTCATTCACTTCCTGGCCTAGATTAGCTAAGGGAATGTGGTATCTGGAGGAAATGAACTTCATATTGAACACTGGGCCCTTCTAGTATAAACCTGTGCGCTAGTACATAACTGTGAGTTAGTTTTTAACATTTTATTGAGAGTGGAATCCAGTATGCATAAATCATTAGTGAATATATAAATATGTGTGTAATCGGTGAATATACATCTGCAAAATAAAGATAATTAGTGCATATACAAATCTAATACAATCAACATTATTGTTTTAAGACATGTAGAAAATAACACAGTAGAAGAAAAGAAGGAAAGGGGAAAAAACCCCAAAACAAAGCACTCTTTGGATTAAAGTGTGCCAGGCTGATTCCTCAACTTAACCTAACTGAACTTGTAAGTATAAATGCCATCGTATACTGTTATGCACATTCCCATCTTGGTGTGCAAAATATATCAAATGCACAACGTATTTCTTTCCAATAAACCTACATTTCCTCCCATTTTATGACCAAAGTAATTTACATCTAAACAAGTGGATGTAACTGTTGCAGAAATCTAATGTGTTGATATGTATAAAGTCACTGCATGGGGTGTTGGATTGCTGCAGAGCTGGCACTGTAGGTGCCAGCACATGTAGAACAGAGTGTGTAGGAGGTGTGTGTGGGACAGAGCTCAGCTCTGACTAATGCCTCATAGCCCATCTATATTCATAGTGAAGGCTGTGAAAACCATCAATGGCCACTCCACCAGTAATAGCAGAGTTATAAATGCAGATGACCTTTACAGATGACATTTACACTACCACAATATCTTCCACACAAACCATTCTTCTTTAACAATTACAGGAAAATTGCTAGAGGTTTACATTGTACAGAAGAATGCAATAATACCAGTGCAAAGGCTGTAACAAAGCTATTTCTCATTTTAAAAAGATGTACAGTACTGTTCTACTTGGTATGTTGCTTTGTCTTAGTCAGTGTCTCATCCTACTGTATGCAATTTACTGAAGTTTGCATTAGAGATTTGATCCTGACCAGACATGCATTCTTTGTTGGCATATAAACTGCATGTTGTAAATCACATTATATCATGAGTTCTGTCTAGTCCAATACTGAGCTGTCAGTGTTGTGTCTGTTACTACAGATGGTTTGTGGAGCTGTGACAAGCCCACGGTGCTGAAGCTGGGAGTCCTCCCAGTCAAGTCCATGCTGGCTGTGGAGGAGCACCTCTGGGCTTCATCAGGTGGACAAGTCTTCATCATCAGCACCCACACACACTGTGTGGAGGTATGTAACCCACCTCTGATAGTGTAATGCTACTATTACATACCAAGTCTACATCCTAAAAGGACCAGTGTAGCATTTCATTGTCTGTGTGTGGAGTGAATAACCCTCGCCACATCTCTTGTTATCTGTGTATCTGTCCCAGTTTGCCTGTGTAATTCACACAGGAAACAAGCTCTAATGAAAAGGATGATGACAAAGTTAATCACCCTCCTATTTGTTTGTGAAGTCTGTAGGAAAATCTTTGTTTCTCTTAAGAGTTAGTCAGACTAGGAAAAAAAAAATAAAGTCATAGTTTGGAGAGGCCAACTTCAAGGTAAGAGTATGTTGTAATGAGTATTATGTGTTACTGTTTGTTTGAATTTTTCTAAGAGGGAGCAAGTGTGAAGTCAGTAAAGTTTAAAGTCCCTCATAAAGTCCCTTATTTTCCTCCTCCCACTTCTTCTTTCCATATCCTGGAATATGGATGGTATTCTGTGTGTGTGTGTGTGTACTGGTCTGGTTTAGGGAATGGAAGCACCTGCCATGGGGCCAGGAATAGTAACCTTCCTCTGTCATGCACTCACTCATAATCTTTTTAGCCTCATTAAGCTCATTACGTTGGACCACCTGCCTGTCTTGCTCTTTCTCTCACTGAGGACTTACAGTTAGTCCATAGTAGTGACTGTAAGTCAGACAGAGAGGAAGGAATGTTGAGACAGTTACAAATTAATTAACTTAACACATAATATAGTAATAATTAACAGTAGATAAATTATAAATTACAAGGGTTTACACTTTCAGGACATTACATTTATGTTTCATGCTTGTTATTGCCACATTTTACCAGAGCCCTGCACTAAGACACTTGTGAATGGACTCTCCTCGGCCAAATATAACTCCACCTACACATAGAGCAATGTGTGGTGAGATTATGTAACTTGTGGTGATGGAGAAAGCCCAGTTTATCGGTCTCTGTGCAGAGAGATTTCAAACTTACACTCTGCAGAGATTTGAAACTACTGTCTCTCACACTAATCAACGAAAAGGAAATCTAGAGTTAAAAAAGAGTTTCTAAAGTTGATGTAATTTGAGATTTATAAACCAAATTTTAGTAAACAGTGGTAAATACTGCCTTCCTTTTGCTCCCTGTTTTGACCACATCTGACAAGCTCATTATGTTTAGAAATATTGGCATTGTTTATGAATAATCATCTTTCATACATTTTGCCAAAAAAAAATCTATTTTATAATACACTGTATTGTCTGTTGTGGAAATGTGATTCTTCATT
The DNA here is from genome assembly GCF_963924715.1 of Thunnus thynnus. Lineage (NCBI taxonomy): Eukaryota > Metazoa > Chordata > Actinopteri > Scombriformes > Scombridae > Thunnus > Thunnus thynnus. Next base: position 20,202,273 of record NC_089532.1, on the reverse strand, counting down.
TCATTGGGAAAGCATAATCACAGGGTTCCAGGCATAACAATCAGTGACAATGCCTGGGCTGCTGTAGTCTAAACAGACAATGAAACCAACTTTCTGTGTTGAAATATATTTTCTCCAGTTTGAAGTCACACACAACCAACACAGGACAATCAAAAACACTGTTAAGATTTCGCATATCAATGCAACAAACCAATGTCATAGATGTACAGAGAAATAGACTAGAAATGGTGGCAGACATTGCATGTGTAGCAAAAATTTGTTCTTGGTAAATTAGCTGCTATATTGGAATCACATAGCTGAGTTTCTATATGTCCTATAAAAGTCTTATACTCTTTCAAATGTGTTTAAGTTCCTAAACTCTCAGTTTTCATATCATAAACCTTAAAAGTCTTAAAAAGTTGATATGCTGTTACTGGTAGGAGATTATTTCTGTCATGCATACTGTTGTCAAAGGTCTCATGTTCACTCTTGCAAAACTAGTCTTCTATTTCAGTCTATTCACTTAAATCAGCTCTTAATAAAGGTTATTCTAACATTGACAATATAATGTACATCCTCCCTTAGACTTAAATTATTGTGAATGTGCAGTAACTAATGCCAAAGTCCTGTCACCCTTCCCCCATCTCCTCCATCCAGAGGCAGCTGGAGGCCCACCAGGAGGAAGGTATGGTGGTGTCCCACATGGTGGTGGCCGGCGTGGGCATTTGGATTGCCTTCAGCTCTGGTTCCACTCTTCGCCTTTTCCACACCGAGACCTTGGAGCACCTGCAAGACATTAACATTGCCACACCTGTCCACAATATACTGCCTGGTAAGATATCATTTCATTTTCTAGCTTAATCTTGAGTTTAGGTGTTAATTGTCTATTCATGTAGGTGGTGAAAAACAAGTCAAATTTAAAAACTATAATTTGTAACTAATAACAAAACATACTATACTGCAGTACTGTAGACATGTTCAGAGGTTTTTGTCATCTGAAGTGAAGTTCTTGTTCTGTGCACAACCTTGTGGTTTAAGATTAAGTCATGGTGATCCTGCAGTCGTACCACCTTTATCACTTCACCAACCACCAGCTTTCAGTTCCCTTTTCCCGCCCTTGAATGTCACTCAGTAATGTGATCAGTATAACCGACCGAGACTGGAAACCTTTTAGAGAGTGTCAAACTGTCTGACAAAGAACAGCAAAGCATAGTTGTTCTCTCTTTTGATATCTGATCTTGTGATCATCCAGTCACATATACAGTACTTATTCAAATACAGCCCTGCATTCGTGGACTGGTGTGCAGGTCCTATGACCTCATGTTTTCAAAGTGCTGCCTTACTTGGTGCCTGTCAGTAATTAGTTAACATCAGTCCAGGTGCTCATCCAGACAGCTCTTGTTATGGCAGGTTTGTCACACCCTCGTCCTCTTTCAAAGGCTCCTCCAGTCTAAACAGTGAATTAGGAACCCCTCATTTTGTCTCTATTTATAGTGTTACATAAAAACATTTGACCTCATCAAGTCAAGTTTTAAGGTAACTGTGTGTGCTTTGGAATGGGCTGTGTTGAAGGAGAATTCAGGCCAGATTGAACAGTTATAAAAACATATAAAGGGACGCGCTCTTGATAGACTGGCCAAAGACAGACAACAGTAGTTATGACATCACATTAAGATATGGATACTTGCAGCTGAGCTAGAAATAACAATATCTCCACTGACAAGCAACCTCAATTGACCAGAATGAGGTTCATACTAACTATAATGACACGATCCTCACAGTTTTTATATGAACTACTCTCTACTGAAGAAATGGTCCCAAACAAAACTGTTAATATTGTTTGTCGTCAGTCCGTGTTTATCTGAGCGATGGGGACATTTTTTTCTAGAAACAGATTGGAAACAGTTGCTGTTGAAATTTTTAAGTGTAATTTTTCAATTCTGTGAGCATCACAAATGGAAATTCCATTCACCTTTATTGTTATTGGGATGAATGCAGAAATCTTCTGACACCATGAAGTGTGAGTGAGGAGATATTGTTTTATTAATTTATGTTAACTTTAATGCACAGACTGAATATAAACAACAATGTAGAAGTATCTGAAGCTTGATTTTTTCCCTTCTACAAACATAATATGGAATCACTAGTAAGTACTTTCTACCTGTTTTGAGGAGCAATTCACTTTACTTACATCATTCCTCCGTAATGGCAGTGGCTCACCTTTGATCTGTGATTGTGTAAGGCATTGCAGATGTACAGTAAACTTGTCATTAGTTGGTTGTAGTATCTGCAGAACCATGTCAGAGGTGAAATAAATGAGCCATAGATCACAGATGATTTGACACCAGATGAGTTATTGTAGAGAGCAAATATTTGTTTTAGAGGTGCAGAAGAAGAATTCTAAAGTTTAACTTTATTCATCATCATTTAACACACAATGATGTGTGCCCAAAACTGCATTCCTGCATGTGTCCTTTAGCACTGGTGACACTTATTTTGTTACTACGGCGATTGTTGTCAACACAGTAGATGATACTGTATTTAGCGCGTAGCAGTGGGTAGTGAAACAAGGACAGTTTCCTCTTATGTGGGTTTAAGCCAAACATTGTCGCTGAGGATGTTCAAGTCAAATCAAATGACTGTGAAGGCTGAAGTCATCAGAGCAGCGTGCTGCTTTGGATCTTGTAATCTGCTGTGTTACATCAGCCTTGACCCAAAAACGCACTGCCTAAAAGGATGATTGTAGTTTTTTGTTGAGGGGAGATTGCTTATGTTGGTAGGAAGTCCGTATTTGTGTAGTCCATCGCTGCTGTTTTTAATCTCTTTTTCCTCCATACTGAGTGATAAGGACAGCTGTGGTTTGGCATGCATTGCATGAAACATTCTTTGTAATATTGTCTTGAAGTTTTATATAAATGTCTTTTGCCAATTTACTCTTTGCCTTCCACTTGAAACCAGATCGTATAGTATTTGGATACTTAAATGGGGTTTGAGTTTTGATATTTGCATATGTGTTTTGTGATGACAGCTGTGGTTTAATCTATACGAAATGCAGTTAATGACTAACCTGCATCTCAGCTTCAGCATCATTAGTACAATACAGTCATTTGGCCAGCTCAGCCTTCATTTGTACAGTACACTCTTCAGGGCAGTTGCTCTGTTATTGCCAGAAAAGTATTAATAACATCCAGAAATCAGAAATACTTGGCAAACAGATGATAAAAGAAGATGTGTGGATGTTTTGTGAAGTCAGAGCCGGGTAGCTTTTTTCAATCAGGCATTTCTTTCTACTTCAGGCATTAATCAGCAGAATGTCAGATCTCATGTAATGAGCTCTCCAGAAATTATTGTAAATGTTATTCAGTTGTTGGAGCTGCTACAAAGACAGGATCTGATGCTGTGGAGGGAGCAAAACAAACTGCAACAAAGAGCCATCCACACATCACAGCTATTTGTATCCATGGCTACAAGTTGTTAACTGGAGCACAGTGATAAACAGCATTTATGAAGCGTCACGCTTATGAATGCAGGAAAATCAGATTTAAGGACTGTACTCGATTTACACATTGTCTTAAGGGAATCCCTTATTGCAAGTAAAAGTGTGAGAGACGACCAACTGCTTGGAGTACTGTACCCACTTTCACTTGATATTGTTTGAGAATCTCACTCTGATACCCAGTGTTTAGAGTTACAAAGTGGAAGGCCTCTTTGTCAGACAGATGTGAATGATAAAAGCAGTCTGCTTTGGGACCTCACTGACCATATTAGCTAATAGGATCCATGCAACCACAGAGGAAGCTGGTTCTGGGACAGACCACCACACATAAAAGCTTTCCTTCTCCAGGCCTCGCCGTTAAGAGCCCACTTCCTCTGATAACAACAGTGGATGCCTAGTCTGTCACTCAGCATGGAAATCAAAAGTTTTTATCCAAGTTTGAACTACCAACCAGTCTTTCTAGCTGTGGTTTGTTAAGACGTTGCACGCTTGCTTTTCACAGTGGATACTTTAATAGGACAGTGGTATGAAGTCCACCTGTCTGGCGCTCTTTCTCTGGTCTGTTGTTATCTTCACTTTTCCAGAATGCTCCACAGTATCATTTATCAGCACTGGTTGCTGCCGTGGAACAGAATGAGGCCAAAAAAAATTGCTGTTTCTTCACAAACTCTGATGTAATTGGAGCTGCCAGCCAAACTGATTGGACATAAGGCACTGTCTGCAATGGATGTGTTAGAGGCAAAGAGTGACGGGTCTTCCATCTGCAATCCCTTCCTCCAAAAATGTTTATTTACTGAGATAGAAGCTAAAAGTAATGACGGCTTATCAGAAAATGGCAAGAAATTACATTATTGTGGTATTTGATGTAGAGAGATGAGTTCTGCATTACTCTGTTATCCAGGAAGTCCACATTATTATGAAGCAATATTAGATTACTGATCCTAATGCAGTTTTGGCTTATATACAGAACACACAGTCAGACACAGGATTGTTCTAGTGAACAATATCAGTGCAGGGGAAAGAGACGTGGGGCGTTGTCTTCGGTGTGAATGCTTCTGTGAATGGTGCCGTGTTGAATGCAGGAGGTGCTCTAGGTGGGGTTCTTCTTCTCATGTTCATGCATGTTGGAGCAATTCTGCTAACTCCCTTCATTTCAGACAGGAGTTTCTTATCCAAGCACTAAACACACAGTGGTTTAATATGCTGTAATAACAGTCATTTTCATTGTAACTCACAGCTAGTGTTACTATAAGAATCCTGCACAGTTCATGTTTAAAAGTAATTTAGGGTTATTAGTAGTTGATTGGGCTGACCTGGTTTGTCCTACTGAATCTCTTTTTAAAGTAAACTAGGACAAGGAATCCACATCACGACCAGCACAACAGCTGTAATGTACAATCTATAAAGTCACATTAAATAAAACATGTGTGTAAATGTGAGGTAGAACACTGTGTAAAGCAGTTAAACATTCATTAAAATTAGCATATTAAAAAAAAAAAAACACTCTTAATAAGGACTTCAAAAGGCAGTGGTCCTTAATCAAAGCAGACTGGTGGCTGCTGCGCTGAGGGTCTAGTCTGCCTTATGTCTGCTGCTCTGTGACCTAAATAAGCAGCCATGCACGGCCTAATGGGAGACAAACATCAGGGGGGGGGGTCGGTAAATAACACCTCCATCTCGTCTTTGTTTGTACGCTACTATTGTTGCACACCTCCCAACATGGATAACACACTTATTCCTGAATGAGCATGCAATCCCTCAGAGATTCAAGTACTGGATAGACAGGATAAGCCTGGATAATATATTGTAGCTGCACTATGAAGTAGCTCCAGTTAAAACTTGCCTTCTGCTCTGAAAGGTGAAAGATTCATGTGGGAATGAAAGAGGATTCCTCATGATTAATGAGGTATAACATATGATAATAGAAATTATATGTGTGACAGGGTCTTTAATTTACTCTCTGGCTCACTTGCCATACATATCAGCCACAATGGTATTTAGCTATATTTTATAGAAATATAACACCCCGGTCATCAAGTGAGAATTCTGATCTGAATTTAGACGTTGAACACTTAATCAGCTTTATAATTAGAGTAATAAAGGGGGAGTTAGCTTCCATCCATAAAGACTGAAACCATGATTAGTCACATTGTGCTGATATGAGTTATTTCTAGACTGATTGAATGACTGATATAGTGTATTATTGTAATGTATGGGATTTGCTCCTCCCTCCTGCTGTTGGTTGTCAGGACTAAGTGCAGATCAAAGTGGTGCTCTGGTGTAGGATCAGGGCCAAAGCTGGTCAGTGTAGACATTCACTCTGGGTTTATTTTAGTTCACCCTCTGGGTGGGGAACTCCAAATATTATGAAAGGAGGAAGTTGAGCAAGGCCCCCAACCAGCAGTCTGTGTGTTTCTGCTCACTCTGGACCCTCATTAGAAGCACATGTGGGCAAGACTCAGGGCCCTGTCTTCAACTGTGGTTTGGAAGGAGAGGAGTGTACCTGGCTGCCTATCTGGCAGGATTCCTGGAAGTATGGCAGTATGGCGTGTGTGCCCCATGCAAAGGGTCACCTCTATTGAGGGGGGGGGGTCAGGCAGAGAGACTGGCAGTAATTTTTCCCTAAAGCCCAAGAGGATTACTTTGAGGGAGGAAATTCAAGTCAAGCTGTTATAGCAGTAATGACTCATGACAGTCCTGCCTCCCACATAGCAGGACTGAAAAGACTGTTTTTGCAAAGCCCCAGATTCTTATTACAATCGTAAAAAATGATGATAAAAATGTCTGACCAGATACCATTTGTTGCATAGTTTATTCCCGACAAAGCTCGTGTTGGGGGACGGTCTGAGATGAGTGCCAAATTCCACATAATAAGTCACCTAACACGATCTGTCAGCAAGCCTGACTTTATTGCCTTCTCTGCTGAAAGGTGCTGTTAACTTAACAATCACCACTTTTACTGTCCGAAGTGCACTGCAGTGATGTTTCTGACCAGGAGGGAAACTAAAAGGTCAGGTCAGATTGTCCTGTTGTAGCTGCCACAAGCTGCTGAATAGAGGCAAAGCTCCTTGCTTAATTACAGCATTACGCTTCACTCACTCTTACATAACACTTTTGTATTTGTTTGTTTGTTTGACTCAAAGCGGACTATAATGGTGCATTTTTCTGTGTTCAGACACTTGAAAAGAGCCGCTTTCATCCAGGCTCCTCTTTACGTTGCCCTGGAGACAAATAACCGTTAAAAATCATCGCTGCTGAAATGCTCCGACTCGCTGAAAAGATACAACTCCCTCCTTCGCACCGCGCTGTATTCAAGCGTGGTGAAGTGGCCCATTAACTGCGCAGTTTTCTAATTTTCCAGGAGACACAAGTGTGCATAAGCACAGTGCGTCTATGTGAGGTCCAATAGATCATACTTCATACTGTAAATCACTTAGGGTGGGAGGATGTGTTTACATTCATTAGCTGTGTCTTTCTACATTTTAATAAAATGTTGATAGATTTACTTTAGAAAGACATTCAATTTATGTAAGATTAAACCAATGTTATGCTTATGTTTTTCCATAGGGAACCAGAGAGTGTCAGTGAGCAGTCTGCTGGTTTGCCATGGTCTACTTCTTGTAGGAACCAACCTGGGGGTGACTGTGGCCCTCTCTGTCCCCAGACTGCAGGGCATCCCCAAGGTCACAGGTAACACTGAAACATCACCACAATCACATATCCAGATGTTTTTACATGTGTACATTAGCAAGAGTATTGCAGTTTGTATTCAGTCAACCTTTATAGAAAGTATAGAAATACTATTTTAGTATTTCTCATTGCTAAGAGTTTCAACAAAGGTTTTTTATAATATTATTCTTTTCAGTTAGTATATATTAACATTCGAAACACCCAATGAAAAGACTTCATAAACTGATTAAAGGGTGATTTATAATTGTGCGGTTATGGGCAAAAAACAGCAACAAATCAGACATTTGAAAAAGTTGCTGATTATTACTTTCAAAACTCAGATATATACATCTGCAAATACACAACAAATATGTAAAATATAAATGACTGTTTAAGTGGCTGTACTTGTTCTCAGGTCGGGGTATGGTGTCCCTGCACGCTCACAGCGGTCCAGTCAAGTTCCTCAGCGTGGCAGCTGCTGTGTGTAACCGTCTCTCCAGCCTTCCATCCTCCACCCCTCCCACCTCGGTCCAGCCAACAGAGGCAGAGGATGGAGAGAGCATTCAGCCCCCTTCAGATATAGCTCTGACTCCCCCTCGGGGACGAGGCGTGTGGTTGGGAGAGGCGGGTTGCACCACTATGGCTCTCCAGGACTCCCTGTCCTCCTCTTCCTGCGGCTCCCTAGCACAGTCCCAGGGCTCTTTGGAGCACGGACCTGAGGACGGGGCGCTTTATGACGTGCTCCATGATCCAGTCCACCACCAAAGGGGCCGCCGGGCCAGCAAGGTTGACGTTAGCTCTCTGCTGGTGGTATCCGGAGGTTCAGGCCACCGCAGGGTCAACAAAAAAGCCAAACAGTCACGCCATGAGGACACCACCTCTACCATCATGATCTGGCAGATCCCCTTACTCAATATGTGACACACCACCACGTCGGTAATTTAGTAAAAAAAAAAACTTTTTTACTACTCATCTATAGAAAATATAATTGCACAACATATAAGGATCTTACCTACTGTATGTCTCTTGTCTCTTTTCAGGTTGAAACTGTCACAAGGAGATCTGGTGTTCCACTTTACTGAATATTTTGCATCAATCAAAACAACTAAATGTCTTATTTAAACCAGACCTGCATCAGGCACTCCACAGTATTCCCAAGATGTTTCTGATGATGTCTCTTACCATTTAAAAACAAAACAAAACAAAGGATCAACATAACCACTCAATAATGATGCTTGACAGTGCGAAAGACCAGCCTACAGACCAGTCAAAAAGACTTAAGGATGAAAACACTGAAATGTCTTTAATTTCACCCTCCGATAAAGTTGGTTGTTGTTCTTTAACTAATACATTACTCTCCAGTGTTTGTGTCACACAAGTTGACTGTACAGGACTGCAGTATTTAAATCAGTGTTGAAAATAATTATTTTAGGGTGTAAGGGATGACTGCTTGAAAGGAGTGTAAGGTAACGATGGGGCTTTGAATCTGTTACATAAATGTTTTATTCAGATTAGGATTAGGTTTTGGGCAGATTTTTATATCATCTGTCACGGCCAGAGTTGTAAATATGAAGTATGACAACTCAGGATTACATGTGTATGTGTTTTGGGCTCGGACAAAGGATGTTTATATGGAACTATCCTTTTATCACTGGACCACTGAAACTAGTCCTAGCATTCTGTTAACAGAGAAAAGGGATAAAAGGTGAATTATTGATGACTGAATTAGTTTGGAAAGGTTTGATGAGATCCCTGGCTGGCCAGGTTTCTATATATATGAAAGGTATGAAAGAGATGTTATCACCTGGAGGGATTTTTTTTTTTTGTTTAGCCCTAATGCATCTTCGTTTCCCACTTAAGGATGTTTAAAAAAAGACAAAAAGCTTTATACTGTCACAATTTATATGTACTGTACTTCTGCTATGTATATTAACAAATCCATAAACATTGTTTTATTGAGCAACAGTGTGTACTTCATGTGATTTTAAAAGCATTTTTCATTTTAATATCCACTTATTTTGAGTTATTATCTACCAGTAGTCTTCTTTGGTAAAAACACTTCAACCATGTGGCAACTTTTCTGCAGTGTTGGCAAGTTTCCAGCTCAAGAAATTAATGCAGAGGATTTGACATGTTGGTTAAACACCAAAAGCTAACAGATATTCAAAACAAGTAGCGGTTTCAGAAGATAAAGGAAGGGAGGAACAGAGTCAGTGTGTCAGTTTTTCTTGACTCAAACTAACCTTGTACTTCTACTCTGCTGCGATTGTGTGCAGCCATCAGTACATGCCGGGACTAGCAATGTGCCTGAGGGGGCCGCAGGAACTGAGCCTGATACAGCTCTTCCTGGATTTCACTGCTCATTTCTCTTACTGCTGAATAGAGGGTCAAGGCATTTTCTCTCTTGTAACGCCCACGTCCACTGTTGCACAACCATGTTTCACTACATTATCAGTTCTAACAAAAATAGACGAGTTCAGGTTGGAGTTGTTCCCATGCTACAGTCCACGGCACCCTGGGCTGATCCCAAATATTATCAGATCAGATTTTTTGGGGTTGTATATAATATGCTGACCTAAGATAATATTTAACTCCTGTAACTGAATACATACTTGTATTTATTAACCAGAAGTAGAATGCGACAACGCCTCAGTCTCACCTTAAGATCTTACAAAAAGTAACCCAGTTATCAGTTTGTCTGGCTGGGGGTTGCCAAGACAGCTTTGCAACTGGAAGTCTTTTGTTTTCTTTCTGACCCAGAGGTTTCCATGGACACATTCATTTTGTGTGTGTGTATCAGTCCTCAGCAAGTCTTTGTTCTCAGAATATCTGGCATTAAAACCTCCCAGCTGAATGTCCTCTAATCTCACGGGGCTGATGGTTGTGTGATGCCCTAGCGCTGGCGCCCCTTTATTTTTATATCTGAAGGCCAGCTGTTAAGACGCACAGTCTCCACAGAGGAGAGGTTACGGACCCTGGATAAGACCGTCTACTGCTACTGCTGCTGCTCTCTGAGGTTGTGTTATTTTCTAATCAAGCCTTTTCACATGTTGAGTGTGTACATAGCTGACATGTCTCTTTGTGTGTGTGTTACTGGAGTAACACACACACAGACATTTCCACTTCAAAGGTCATTTTCCATACGAGTTATACAAGTTATACTGGATACACACATACATACGAGTGTTGCAGCAGCCTGATTTTTTTTAATGCTGTATCTGTAATAGAAGGAGAAGTGTTGGATTATTTCCAAAAGGAACGTGTGAGTCATATTTTCAGAGCATTGTGAAGCTGTTTTTGGGTTAAACTTGCTTCAAGGAAACACACAAATTACTGCAGAGGGCAGCTGTACAGATAGTGTGATGTACTGTCTCATGTACAAACAGGTGGAGTGTACTAATGGAACATTAATTGATTTTTAAATTGTTTTACTGTAATATAAAATCCCAATGGAGACTTACAGAATGCCTGGTATTTTAATCTATATTTTAAACTTAAATAGTATTATCCTATATAACCTTTTACATAAAGGGTCACTTTTTCTACAACAAAATGAGATGAAATTATAGATTGGGGTTGATATATACAGTATGTATAAGTTGGGAGGGGAGGGGGATTTCCCATATATACAATCCCCTGACCCCCAGCCGTCGTGGTACCCAGGATAAGGATGATGCGTAAAGGATGCGTAAAGGAATGTCGCATATCTGGGATGCGTCCAGCGCGCGCCCAACAGATGGAGCCTCGTGCTGTTGAGTGTAGGGTTAATACCGACTGAAGGGGGCGTGGTTTAGATCAATAATAACCGCCTCACTGTATTCAACTGTAAAAAAAAAAAAAAAAAAAAAAAAAGACAACAAAAATCAGCCCCGCTGCCAATGCTGGACAGTTCCAGATCCTGCAGGGACGGCGCTGGGTGTGCGCAGCAGCTCTCCACACGTCCACAAGGAGGAAATGACTTGGCCACGATCTGAAGGAGGTGCGACCTGAGGTGACTGTTTGATCGTCCCTCTGCCTCGCCTCCGCCTCGGAAACCGGAGACATTTCAGCTCAGGAGCGGATGAAACGGCACTTCAGAGGGTCGATCGATAAAAGGTGAACGGATGGGAGAAAGCTGATGGTATTGTCGGTGAAGTAAACTCAGCCCGGCTGCTTCGTCAGGATTGCGCCTGCCTTACGTAACGGAGCTTTGTGGAAGGGACCGGCAGGCAAACTGCTGCTGCCGAGCTGTTTAACCACAACGAGGACACGCAAGTAGGTCAAAATAAACTGATAATGGAAGTAAATATTCATTTGTGCATTCAAATGTGGTTATAATTATATTAAAACACAAATATATCTTCTTAATTTGACTGAATGATAGTTTTCTCATCGTTTGACCGGCATGTAATGAAATGCGTTAGATAAGAGGGTTTTTTTTTTTTAAATGATCAAAAACGCCCTTTCCCCGTCATATTAGAGATTAATTCCTCCATGAACGCAACACCTTGCGCATGCGCTCGGAATGCCTCCAGATTAACAAATAATGGACAGGCAGAGTGATTATTGCAGTAGGTCATGCAGTTTACAGCCACGAGAAGCTGCATGTGCCGTTTCTTTGTTACAGATGTTGCACATGCAGTAAACGTCAGTGTCGCTTCTATAGGTTTGACTGAAATGATGACACATCAATACAGGAGTATACACAGCATAGTTGGCAATGGAAGCAAAGAGTAATTTGCTCAATCTGTTTGTAATTAGAGAAAGGGCGCCCCTCAGAGAATAGATAAGTCTTTGCAGCTTCAAGGTTCATTTTTTTTCCCTCCTCCGTTTGGTCTTGATTTAAATTCCCTCCTTGTTTTCCCGCCATGTAGGTGAAAACAGAGAGTCCAAGGCAAGTTCGTCCATCGACTCAGCATGATCAGTGAAGAGGCTGTCTTCCGACACCAGTGAGCACGTCAAGATGAACGAGGGCCGCAGGCAAGGAGGAGGAGCCGTCACTGTTGAGGCTACTGTCATCCTCCATGCCGTGAACCCTGAGCTTGACAAAGATGAGAATTCATGTCCACGTTACGTCCAGGGATTCCTGCAGGACGACCAGGATTTCAACCCTCCTACTGTGTTCGAGAAGGAATACCTCCTGGATGGAAGACTGATGGATAATAACCATATCGATCACCAGAAAGGTAACGGCTCGTACATCTCGAGAGCTGACCAGTTTCATCTCTCTGATGACAAGGGTGATCTGGACCTCCTTCCTCATGCTGACTCCACTGTGTCCAACCACATTGCTGGCATGCAGCCAAGTTGTGCGAGCGGTGAAATCCACAATGGTGCCAGAGCTAAAGTGTCTTACAGTGCAGATTCCTCTGTGTGCTTGTCTGGCCAAGCCAAACAGGAAACTGATCGGTCAGTCCTAAAATCGAACCTCGAGCGCAGGGACAGCAGCCAGGAAGCTGAAAATACACAGTCTGAAAAAAAGCCTGATTTAGTCATCGAAGTCGGCGGGCAGACGATCAACGCTCACAAGTCTGTCCTGGCAGAGAAGAGTGACTACTTCAAAGCCCGGCTGTCACGAGACATCCTGAAAGTGAAGGGGGTGAGCTACAAGACTCTGTCTACGTTGATAGACTATGTTTACACTTGTCAGATGAATGTTTCTAAGGACAATGTTGTAGATGTCATCACGGGGGCTAAAATCCTGCAGATCCCCTGTGCCGTCCAGGCGGCCATGGACTCCATGTCGGAACAAATCACTGCAGAGAACTGCTACGAGATTCTGAGCATCGCAAAGAAGCAGCGACTTAGTGAACTGAAGGAGACCGCCTATGGATTCATGAGCGACAACTTCCTCCAGATCCTCAAAGACCCCTCAGTGTACGGGCGTCTGACCGGATCGGAGCGGGATCTGATCCTGAAGAAGAGAATGGAGGGGAGGAAGACTCTGATGGTTTCAGAGATAAACGATGTGTTTGATCGTGTTGGGAGCCGGCCGCCAAGCCGCTGTGGCAGCCGGCCACAGAGCCCCTTGTCTGTGGGGTCTTTTGAGGAGAACCACATGATTTACTACTTCAACGAAACAGCAAATGACTGGAGACCTTTGACTGTGATGCCTGAGGACGTAAACACTAAAGGGTGTGGTATCTGCACAATGTATAATTACCTGTTTGTGGCAGGGGGGATAAAGGGCTACGGGGACAAGGGCAAGGTTTCAGACAAGGTCTTCTGTTACAACCCCATAACCAACCGCTGGGCTGAAGTCCGCCCTCTGAACCAGGCTCGTGCCCAGCTAAAACTCGTGTCTATGGATGGCTACCTGTACGCCATCGGAGGGGAGTGTTTGTTTACAGTGGAAAAATATGACCCTCGTATGGACCGCTGGACCACAGTGGCCCCCTTGCCCAAAGGAGCCTTTGCAGTGGCCCACGAAGCCACCACCTGCAGCGGAGAGCTGTACGTTTCCGGGGGCTCTCTCTTCTACCGCCTTCTCAAGTACGACCCTAAGAGGGACGAGTGGCAGGAGTGCCCCTACAACAACAGCAGGAAGAAGTCTACAGACATGGTGGCTTTGAAAAGCTTCATCTACCGCTTTGACGTCAACCGCGAGCAGGGGATCAACGTGTTCAAGTACAACACAATAGTGAAAATGTGGCACGATTGCGCATCGCAGAGGCTTGGAAGCCATTTACCATTTAGGTGTGCAGTTATTGGCAATTGCATCTACTGTGTGAACAAAACCCAGACTCTTCAGTTTATAGTGGAGGAGGAGAATGCCTACTTTGTTGAGGAGACACTGAGGGCGCCTTTGGAGGCAAAAGGCATTCTTTTTCCTTTTGTTCTCACTTTGCCTGAAAAGCCTGAAAAAGTCACATAGGGGGTGTGATCCAGGGTGAAACGATGTGTCATAGCAAAACTGGAAATAAGCAGAAGACCTTAAATACACTCTTCAATGTCAGCTTTCTATCTCAGTGTCTCATTGCCTGCTTGCAATGGAATGTGTGTATTTGCATGGCAATTCAACGTGTCTACAGGGTTAAGCCTTAAAAGGAAAACTTTTTCAGTGCTGAATGAATGCAACAATATTTGTATCCGACTGTAGATAATGACATGATGAAAGTGACAGTAGATTATTTTGTGCAGTTCCTGTATTCAGTTTTGTTTGGTGCACTTTTGTAGTTAGAAACAGATGTTATTTAGAACATATTAACTAGTTGACTGGTGACTTTGGTAACAAAACAAGTGTTTTGTTGAAAATGGTGTAAAGTATGGATGGAAGCAGTTATTGTGCGCTCTATGAACGATGCAACACAGGTTCTATGCAAATGAAACAGAAAATACAGGTGGGTCTGCTGTAATGCTGCGCTATTTCAATTTGACCAGAAAGAGTACCATACTCTTCAAAACCTCATTTACACTGCCTTTGAATTGACCCTGTAAAACAAGGTCACATAACCATTAGTGGAAAAAGCTGCTGTATTGTCCTCTAAACCACACTGATATTCCCCTCGCAATGCATTTGAGGAGCGTATTGTTATTAATGTAATTCAGGGGACCTTTTCAGTCCAAGCAAATTCATCATTTTCAGAATATATATTAATATTAATATATATTAATAATAGATTCAGAGTATAATATTTTGCTACGCTGTCCCAGTTCTTACATTTAGCACATTTGCCAAAGAGAAATAACTAGTCAGTCAGGCTATAGTGCAGCTATCAAACTGACAAATATTTTTCACATCTTTTGTAGATTAAGTTCTTCATAAACAGCAATCCTGTGCAGCACCACAGTCATGTCAAAAAACTAAAGCAATAGCTGTTTTTGTAGGAGAAGGGCATCACGTTTGCTGCTAACAGGCACTTTCTGGGACGTTAAGGAAAGCCAGCCATTCAGAATACACAAAGATGCTTCTCTTATGTTTCCCTGTTAGGTTACTTCACTGGCTAGAGCCCCTTCTTCAGGTCAAAGTTCAAATTAGATGCTGCAGTGCTTCAATATGGTTAGTCCATGGGCTTCACTGCTGACAAAAACAAGAATCGTTGGTCTTATAACACTAATAAACCATGTTCTTCTTGCATCAGTGCACATCAATACCAACCGTGTTCTTTTTGTGTCAGTGCACATCAATACCAATTCTGCTCAAAATTTTTCTTATTTTAGACATTTCAAAATCCAGTATTTGTTTGTTTGCTGCAATAACACAGTGGGAGTTTTGTATGGAAGCTGATACTGATATATTCTTGGAACAAATTGCTTTTGATAATGTTTGTATGAGTGTCTCCAAGCAGTTGATGTGATTTGGACAAACTGGATGTGGTTTTGATATTTCGCTGGCTGGCATCTGTATTTTTGTGAATTTTTGTATGGATTTGGTTAGTGTAGGATCTGCTGCTGTGATGGACAGTAAAGTAATGCAATGCTAGACAAAAGCTTCCCATTCAAGGCATTTGGAGTGAGCTAACAAATTAGTTGTTGGATAATGTATATCAGTCAAAACTAAGTGCTTCAAATAAAATATTTTGTGTCTGAAAAGGATCTGGTCTCCTGTCCACGTGTTCTGCATTTTGGCTTGTTGTGCCAAACCTGGATCAGAGCCGCCATCTAGTGGATAATGACTGGAACAGCTCCCAGTGATACTGCCATGCAGATGTTAGCTCATGCCCTACAAAACATTTATGACTTCACTGTATTTACCTTACCAGTAAATGTTCAGGACTAGTAATTGTTATAGTAGTACTTAGGTGAAACTCAAGGTCAGAAGGCTTATACTGCATGAATGAAGACTTATGTAATTACCCATGTAGCAAATCTTTCTTTTAATGTATTTGATTTATCTTTCATTTATGCCAAAACCCCTTTAATCAGGTTTTCTCGCAGTCCATCAACATGTATCACAAAGCTGGTTGCTCATTTAACTGCCAGCCCAGCAATGAGTGCATTCATATGATGAAGGACTCTTTAATTAAGCCAATCACACGCACCATCACTAGATCAACAGCCAAGTATTTAATATGAGAGAAATATGAAATCGATGTAAGCCCATTTTTTTTTACTTATTATGACTTATTATTGTATAATTATGTTTTTCTATTGGCTTTTTTTTTTATTTTTCAATATCTCTGCATGTCATACAGTATGTCATAATTATCTCTTAGTTTTGATACGATCACAGTGTTCCCACAATACAGATAGTATCTCACAATTAGGAGAAACTTTCTGAAAACTTCTTCGTAAGTATGACTTATAGTCATGAGATAATTATATAAAATAAGTCATAATTATGAGAAATTATTGAGAGATTATTAATCATGAAACAATGATTATGACAGGTAGTCTAACTGTGGCAAAAAGGTTTAAGAAAAAATTATTACTAAACTGTTGCATTATAATTTACTGGGAGCTGTTTTTTTTGAGTCAAGGCATATCTAATGTGCAAATCCATAATTATTCAAGCCCACATCTTCTCATTTAAAAGCTGAACTACTACAAATTCAGTGACAAGACTTTAATGCAACTTCAATCACTGACGGGTGATATTTTCCTGCTTTATGAAAGGTATCAGTGACAGTAAAGCCTACACGGTCTAGAACCACGTGTGTTAAGGTGGAAATGAAGGTCTACCACTGTGTTTACAGGAAGTCAGAGACAGTCGATATCTGAAACATTTGCTGTTAGGCTAAGATGTCAGGATAGCAAGTGAATATATTTAATGATATTGATGATATGATGATATTGATATTGAGTGAGAAGTCACAGGTTACAGCAAAACACTGAAAACAAAACAACAGATCATAACTTAGAGTAAAAGATGTGGCTGCAGAATTATTAATAGCTGTATTTATACTTTGTCTGTATTCACAAAGACAAAAACAGGCAGGTACATTGAGTATTGTCTGTTGTTATCCTGAAACTATAAATGGTTTTGTAGTTAGACTTTGATCAATCCGTCAATCAAACTTTATTGGTATAGCACCTTTCATAGAGGTTAATGCGATTCAAATTGCTTTTCACTATGACTGACATGCTGATAATAAGACAGTACAAAACTAAAACAATTCGATACACATGACAAATAAAAAACAATAAAAATGTAGTAATAAGAAAACCAATAAAATAGATAAAAAATAGATACTTGAAAAAAATTAAAACATGAATACAATAAAATAAAGGATAAAATAAAATAAATAAAGCCATAAAACATTCAAATTAAAAGCCAGGCTTAAGAGTTAGATACTACTTTTAAAGATCTATCATATCATATCAAGGCACTCAGATGGAAAAGGACTCCAGATTCTTTATCCCTGCATCCATGAAAGGCCCGAGTGAAAGAAGAACCCAAACTATACTTTAAAGCAAGACCATGCTCTGTAAGCTTTACTGAACAGTGGCCACTGTGGGGGCACAGGTGGCAATGTCAGGATAATTGTTTTTGCCTTCATTTCCCAATATTCTCTTGGTTCAGTTGCTTTTAAGGCATCATCATTGGGATTGACAGCAATTGGAATGGGACCAGTGGAAAGAAACAACAGACGTGTCTCCAGGTGAGAAACAAAGGTCCAAACTCCATTAATGTATATATTAACCTTTTTGTGTGTTTGCACATACACATACGCACTTTCCTTTAGGTATCACTTTTGCTACATTTGCTGCTTTTTCCAAGTACTGTGCCTACTGTTGGTTCCCTGTAACAACTAAATCATTGTGAGCATATATATAATAATGTGCAGGATTGTGCAAAGTTGCACATGTATGTAATTCATAAGAGACAGGCTTGTACAGGCGACACGTTTCCTCATTTTTTACATCTATTCCTGAGTGAATATGTAAGTTTTGACGCTGCTCTGTCGCTGGAGGGCTGAATACAGGCTCAATATTGTGGTGTATTTTCAAAAAAAAAAAACAAACGAAAAAGAAACCCACTTTTCCAATACAGCATACCAAATCATAACTTCACACCTACATTTATTTTGTGGTGAAAAGAAAGAGGTTTTTCATTCACACCACAACTGCTGTAATATTCTCCCTGGTCAGACATCAAAAAAACCTCATCAAAACTCCAACCTTGTCGTATCTCTGAAGTGATGAAATGTCAGGTGATGTCCTTGCTGAAAAAAAAACACAAAACCCTCATGTGCATTGAGTAATGATAAAAGCGAATGTGGTGGAAATACATCTGCATATTTTCACACGGTGAATGAGCCAACACAGCAAAAACAGATTTTTCTTAAACTGAAGTTGCGGTGCTCTGCATTTATAATGCTTAAAAAAAATAAATAAATAAAAAATTCAGCAACGTCTTTTCAGAGACAATGCACCTGTTACCTTGAATAATCCACAGACCTCACTGTGAACAGTTTCCCTCTGAATTTATTGATCCAGTTTTTGAGGGTGGTTGTGTGGTGTGGAATGTGCTAGATAGATTAATTCTTTCATTTATTAATTTACTAATATAATACAAAACCACCACAGCCTCAAAACTTACCACGGAAGTGTACATTTTCTTCACAAAAGGAGTGTGTATTGCAGGGTTGTTATATTGAACTGGTTTACATTGCAGACACAGTGTACGCTGTTGTGTCCACTCACTGTATTTCTCATTATATTCACTCTTCCAACACTGGAGGGCAGTGTGAGCATGATGTAAAGAACAAATATGACACTGCTGCAACTGTTTCCATCCAGGTACACTGTAGTATAGAATTCATACTGGACTGTATTTTTCCATACAACAAACAGATATGGGCCATAGCTGGCCCTCATACAGTTTCAGTTGTGACCCAGTTGGTTTGTGCTTCTTATGGGTCAAATGATAGTGTACATGTCTGTCATTTCACAAAAAAATGCAGGCCACAGCATTCAAAATGAACTTGACTTTAATTCTCTTAAGCCCATTTAAAGCACAACAGTGCATACACAATAAAGTTACAATTAGGTGCTAGAGTCAGCTATTATATCAAGGTGTCATTGATTCAGTTGTGAATTTGCATCAGAATATTTTTGTTTGAGGTGGAAAATCCAATATGCATTTTTTTTTAAATAATACAAAATATATGAAAAAAACATTTGCATTTATTTTGTTTGTTGAACCATTTTTGGATAATTATTTAGGCTTAAATGCACTTCATATTCCATTTTGGATGGATTAAGCAGTTGCCAGGAATGTTTCTGTTCTGCGCTGCCTATCATTTACTGCACCTAATGATTAATTAAATGGCACACAGGGAAATTGTCATTTATGAAGCTGTTGTACTCTGTCAGACAAATTGGTATATCACTTAATTCAAAAGAATATGCTCTACAAAATTGTCAGTTATTTGTGTTCTTGGTCGTTTTCATTAAATCTATAAATATAGATTTTTCTTCATTATGATTGGCAGCTGATTCAAACACAGAGCCTAATCTTTAGAGTTGTTTCTCCCCCCTCAAAATTAAAATGAGTTTATCTTATAAACTTATATCTTATATATGCTCAATTGAGTAGTTCAATTTAGATTTAAATATACTTTAAATACAGGTCTGTTCAGATTAAACAATATATCAAGCTGACTGATGCAACTTTAAATCAACATTAAATCAAGTGAACTCCAAAGTACGTCAGCCTGTTGCCATGGAGCCAGGATGATTGACAGCCCCATGCTCATTGACTCAGTGCATCTGAAGTTCATCCCCGCGGTTTTCACACAAATTAGCATTAGCTAACAAGTAGCTTTAGGTAGCCTATTACCAGTTTACGACGCACTTAAATAGCTTAATAACTTTTTAAACAGACACAGAAAACACCAGAAGCCATACCCCATTGCCAGGAAGACCAGGTAGACATGTTTGTGACTGCAAATACAAGCAAAACCAGTTAGCTAGTTAACCTGATGAAGACCTTGAGATACAGTTGAAAGCTCTGAAAAACATAGTTAATGGTAAGTTATGTTAGCATTAGAGGTAAGCTAAATTGTTAAAATTGTGCCAAAACTCTTAACTTGTTTAAATATAAATAGCAGATAATAACTAGGTAGCAGCTAAAATGCAGCTAGTCACCACAGTTTCATATTGTTACAAGTGACCAAAATGCTATTTCCTTTATATTTGGGATGGCTGTTTTTTTCCACAGTGAAGTGAGGGAGACATTTTCATCTTATTAGTTGCTGTCCAAATGCTGACAAATTTTGACATGTCAAAGCAGGAAAAGCACAGGTGGAATTAATAACACAATATAGTGGATCATATCGGTGGATGTGGTGGAGTCTAGTTTGCATTTCACTCTCTGTGACTTGGTATACTAAATTATTTGTCATGTTGTAAATGGTTCTGGGCATTAACTCCAAATGCTGCATAAATTTCTTTTTAGGCATAAGTCTCTTCAGTGGGTTATCATGACCTACCATTTCAGTGAATGTTGTCTCACATCAGTTTTTCCACTGTCTCCCTTTTGTCTTGCTCACAACTATCTACAGGAGGTGTGAAGTTGGAAATGATTATCTGGTGTCCAGCTTATTAGTGTTTCTTACAGTCTTCTGGACGTGAAAAAATTTGAAAAGATTAGACTGAGGGGATGTGATCATCTGGTGTGACCAATGAGGCAAGACCATGTATTGCATTTGCCATGGAACAGTTATACAAACAGACGGATACATCCACCAAGATCTTGTCTGATGGGGCCTACTCTGGAGGTAAGCAGCCAGCCCCATACTGCAGTTGTCTTTAGTTTTCTCACGGAATACTAATTACAGTATGTTTGCATAATTGCTTTTAGTCATTTAAATGGGGAGCGTGTTAAATCTTTTCCCCCTATTTTCACCTACAGCTAAATTTAGCTAACAAGGTCTGTCTCAATCTGAACTGCTTTGTTCAAAAAAAAAAAAAAAAAAAAGAGGCATTAGTGGTTTAGACTTCAGAGTGCGGTGTCAATTGATCTTACATCTTGAAAGAATGAAGATAAAATTTTAAATGAGTTACAACTGGTTGTGTGATAAGCTGTTGGAATGTTTTTGTGCTTAGCTGCTGAATAGCTTTGAGCAGCCTCTTTTTGTGTAATGGCAAAGAGATGTAAAAAAAAAAATATGACATTTTGTTTGAATTTCCAGTTGATTATCTGTGATTATGTACTAAAACAGCAAACTTGCACCCCTTTAGAGAGACAGAGTGAGAATGTAAAAAGCTGGAAATTAGAATCACCAGAGAAAAGTATGGCCTGGGGAAAAGCATCATGTAATGTGCTTTTCCATATCCACCCCGCACTCCCTCATTTTTGCCATTTGAATATACACAGAATTATTTACACCTTCAAGGCAACTCGACTGAACTGCACATCAGTCAATTAGTAAATCAGAAATTTTCTGTGATTCCAGTTTAGCGTGGAGTCCTTGGCTCCCTCTGGTCCCCCCCTTTTAGTCTCCCATCCTGACAGTGACAAATTACTCCTCTGCTTGGCGAGATTGAAAATTAAAAGCATTTAAAGTTGCTCATGCATTTATGCTAATGAGAAATTCAGATATGATTTGCATGCGAAAGAGGCTAGTCTGAGAACTCATCATTGCCCCCACCACCTCCCAGCCCCGCATTTCTTTAGGCTCTGTTTTTTTTTTTCTTTATATGTGAGGAAAGAAGAAAATGTAGTGTGTAAACACTCTCAAAATATGACATTTTATATGGCTGTGTTTCATTACATAAAATAAATTGTATTATTGCCTCTAAGAGGGTCTTTGTACATGTATTTATGGTGCAACCTACCATTGGCACCCCCCTATAGCCACTCAGCCAAATTGGGTCATTGTGTCTGGCGTTGTCACATCACACCACAGGAGGGAACACTACGAACATAATGACATTGTGCAGTTACTGCTCATGCCGTCTCATGTCAGCATTTGGAAAGGGACTATTAAATACAGGACATACTTACTAGTATAACATTGGCAAGGCAAAGTTTAAATTATGAGCATTATTCTCTGGGCATAAGCTTCTAAAGTCTAATATTAAAATGTTTGTTCAGATGAAAAAGGCTTTGTTTTGTGATAAACATGTGCAGAACACTTTGGAGCTGGAGGATTAAAACTCGGTGCTGATTTGTTTTCCCAGTAAGCTCCATCCACGTCTTCCTCTCAAAATATCAAAGCGCACGCTTCTTTGAATTTGTTTGTTCCACAGTTACTAAATGATTGTAACCTTGGAAACAAGATGCATTAATGAAGGTGGAAAATGAAATGGGACTTTAATTTGTTTCAGTGTTCATAGCTGAGGTGAAATGGATTAGCTTTGATTGAGGTGTGAGATGAAGAAGGAAAGCGCTGACATGACACTTGTATTTGTCATCATGTCATTTCAAGGAGGATGCTGCAGCAATTATGAATATGGGTACACAGCAATTAAAAGCGGTAGTATTCATTAATAATTTTTATATTAATTTTTCAGTGGCCGCAGAAATGATTGCCACTGCACACAGGCTTTCCAATTATGTTGCTTAATTAGATATGTCAATATTAAGAAATAATTAAACTTGGGAATACATTAAGGTTGTCAGAAATACTTAAAAAGTTATGACCATCACTCAAATGATGTTTTCTCTAATATGTTTTGCAATGAGACGTAAATTAAAGATGAGACTTTGATCAATGTGTGGGAAACTAAACTGGATAGTTAGGGAGTTACATGATCACCTATGTTTTTTTATTATTATTATTATGGGATGCACTGCAGCATCCATGTAGAGTTTGCAGTTGTGAGGACCTAACCTCTGTGTTTTAACACCCCTCTCTTTCAGAGCATTTGATGGGCAAAAGCTGCTGCAAGTTCTACTTCTTAAAAATGACCAGAGTTCAAGAGATGGCAAGAGGAGCCACAGGTCCATGAATCCACAGGTACCCTAATTTATTGGCTTCTTCTTTTCTCTGTAGTGTTTGTACCAACACATTGTGTTTGCAAGCTTACATCTTTGAAGTAGCATGTGTATGTTCTGTATGTTTAAAGTGAGATATATCGTGTATTTTTAAATGTCTGGGACAAACCAGAACAGTCACAGTGTTGATAGACTTTGCCTTTTTTAGCAGGTGACTGACTACCTGATACATATCAGTTCAATTGTAGCCAAATTATTATTCTTATTTATTTTTCATTTACACAGTTTCAGAAACAAATGAGATATATGTGCATTTGTGTTTATGTTTAGTGGTATGTAAATTTAGTGTGTTACTGTACATAATCCACAATATTTTCAATTTGATAGTTTGCTATATAATATATACATATTAAATGAATACTTGTGCTAGTGTTTCTATCGCCCTTTCATTATCAGAAGATAAGAATCAGACTAACCAAGTGATATTGTCGGGTCATAAACTTCTTTCAGTAACTTATTTCCAAAGAAGCTTTTTTTTTTGTGTTGTAGCTCTAAGTCATGTTGTACTGACACTGCCTGAGGAATTGTCCTATTTGTCTCTCGATATTAAAAGCATCAGGAGCACCTTGACTTACTTGTTTTTATCTTTAGAGACAAACCAATTTTGAACCGCCTTTGATCATAGGAATACATTTTCATTCCAATATAGATCTCACAGGTAACTGCATATTGATATTGTAGATTTAAGACAGACAGAATAATCAAGTAGAGCCATCACCTGTTGACTGCAGCGGAAGCTGACTGAAAGAAAGACTTGAAAGTATTTGTACCTCAAAGCGATGGCAGCCTCTAATGATAGGATTGGTTGTGGCACAGCACGTTGGCCACGTTTCCCTCAAAGCCTTGTGTGACAGCTCTTTAATTGGACTGCTCCGTTCCCTCAGCGCTGCAAAATGTTACTAGCCAGTATTGGCTGTTACGGTATAATTATTTCACAATATACTGTAATAAAATCAAGCAAGACAAAGTTGATATCAAGGAATTCTGTACATCTATTTATGAATACAGGCAATTTTATGTTCATTTGGACCTTGATATCCCTCTCTGAGACTCACTGAATCATTCCTCCTCCTAATCAAGTGCTAACTGAGCGCTCATGCATGTAAGCGAATGAGGAACTGAGACTCCTCGGTGTTACAGTTAGAGCAATGTTTTTTGCCTCCATCAGAGGATAATTACTAGAACCATGTCCAATTACTTTTGTGTGCTGTTTGCAGTTCCTCAAGTCAACAGCGAAAAAGGATTTTGCAGCGGTTGTGAGAATATAATCTCATCATCATCCAGCCTGTGTAAATAACGTGTATATCACAAACGGAGCTCCATGAGAGATTTTATCCTTGACCTCGAAACCATTGACATCTCTCTCTTTCCGTCTCCTCCTTGTTTTCCCCCCCGCTGAACGGAAAGAGTAAAAAGACCCTTGTGAACCAAAGCCTGTATCAGTCAGATGAGAGAAGTGAGTGTATGTTTGTACGTCTCCGCTAGCCTGCAGCTGCATATTAGCCATGAGAGCCAGAGGATTGCCCCTGCTCTCTGACAAATGAGAAAAGCCACAGTGGCCCTGGCCAAAGTGACAGGCCAAATGGAAGCAATTCTTCCCGAGGCGGGGGAGAGCAGCTGTGACCAGGGCCTGCTATGCCACTCTAGACAGGACCCTGCGTATGTGCGTGTACGTGTATGTCTGTGTATTGGCTATAGAGACTTAACCCACGAGACAACTGGCATTTCTCTCCTGGCGGTTCCCATGAAGCGGTGTGTGTCACTAACCTTTGGGAAACCCCATCAGTCTTGATGACCGTGCACCTTTACCTGGGGGAATTTTGCCTTGTGTATTTGTTTTACTCTGCTCCATTCTGCCCTGTACTTCCAAGGATGTATTTGTGGGCATTGCTGGTCTGGGCTGGCATTTTGGATGTTTGACTTTTTAGATAATAATTTTTGCCAAGGTAAGGAGACAAGCACTCTGCTCGTGGTTGTGGGATCATTCCCTTGAAAGAGCAGTGCCAGGGTACGTCAACCCAGCCTCACTTCACAGCCCTGTGGTTGTGTGAGTAATTAACACTGAGCCCTGATGGATTAAATACTAGCCTGCTGAGATCGACCCTGTCTGCTGCTGTTAGCATAGTGACCTGCTACCAACAAGACACTTTCAGGGGCAAAGTTAGCAAGAGTGGCGAAGAGAGTGATATCAGTAACATGGATGGAAAGAAATGCAGAGAGAGTTTATCAGTTCTAAACCATCTGAATAAACAAGACCGGTGGACATAAAGCATTTAAGTGACTAGGCCTAAAAAAATGAGGATTGCAAGATGGGTAGCACAGGGTTGGAGGCTATATTCCCACCAGTGTGTTGTATTCTGCCTCCAGTTAAGTCTGGCTGTCTGTCAAGAGATATATCCAAACCTGAGTCTCCGCGCTGTCTTTCCTCCTCGTCTCTAAATCTCTCTGTTCTCCCCTCGCTTTCTCTCCCATCACCCAGGGCCAAGTGGATCAGGCTTCACTTCAACACAGCCATCATAATTACTCCACGCCGGAAGAATCAATTACAGCTAAGCACCATTGTTTCCAGAATGGAGCTAAACATTAAAGTTTAAAAATTCCGAATTATTAAAAAGTCATGCTCTCAGGGACACATACAGAATATTTACTGTTAACAAATAACTTAATAACTTCACTCTGAATTATTAATTCATGGCTCACATTGGCTCAGCAAGACTTGTCTCGTGGTTAATTTCTCTGCCTTTATACATTGTTAAATATGCATCACTTCTTGACTATACTATATGAGCACTTGGCAAATCTGTCAGAGCTTTATTAGAAAATCTGAGCTGCAGTTTTGTCTGTTGACATACTGATTTAAATATTCTAGTCTCAACAAATGTTTTGTTTATAGCTAGAGAAATGGATGCGCTTTCTTCTGTGCATTATGCCGATGTGGGCTACGGGGAATAGCTTGATGCAGTAGACTACTTATGGGAGGGGATGTCATTTAGGCAAAAAGGTCCTCAACTGCCTCCTTCGACTCACGTTTGAGTTAATGAGGTGGTTTTCTGATTGGAGCCCCTCGCAATCCAGCAATCATAGGTTATGTTTTTGATGTTTCTTTCTACATCAATCCCCTGCTGGGTGCTAACTGTTTGAAGGTGAAATTATCAACTAATCAGTCATTCCACTTGAATTTGAAGTTGAAAACGATTGTCATAAGACAAAGCAGAAAAACCCCGAAAGAGTTTGGATATTACATTTGGCCTATCAAGGTGAAGGTAATGCGGGGGAAAGATTTTCGAATGCAATTGTTATTTTTAGTCTATTTGCTTCCCTGTTCATAAAATCAATATGGCCATTCCAGATTGTCCTGGATATCTTGGTTTTGATGCTGATTTGCAAAAATCTATAGGCTATATCCAGCCCTTAGGCCAATTGCTGCTGATGACACTTTTCATTCATTAACTCAGGGTATGCGTACAGAATATTACCAATGGGATTTATTTCCCTATTGGCGTTTTATGCTCAATTCAAAGTTGTTGGGCTTCCATGAGATTAATGTCATTGCTGACTTCTTCTAATAGCCATTGCAGAAAGCACAAAATCCATTATAGGTTATACATACAATGGTCCATGAAATGCAAATACCACTCTGTATGCCCTCCTGTTACAGGAGGTATGAATGGAATTTAATGGGCTGGGGGATGATTGAGAATAAGAAAAGAGAAGGTGCTTGTTCTTTTAGCCCCTTCCAGCTGAGTGAGTCAAAAACAATGTGGCAGAACCTGAAATAGTTCGCAGCTTTTAAAAAAAATCCCCTAGGGCTGTAAATTGGCTCTCAGAAGAGGGAAAAAGAAACAATTGCCCTTTACCTCTGAGGTTGCATGTCATCTCTCTGAAACTCACTACTGGGCAGATTAAGGTCAAGTAGACCATTCCCCCCCCCTTCTTTTTTTCCCTTCTCCTCTGAAGGCAGCTGAGAGAGGGCGAATAAAATGATGACAGGGAGGGATTGAGAGAGAGAGCGAGGGTAGAAACTGGGATTTTGAAGGTCTTTGAAAGAGGTTTTACATCCATCCCCGGTGGTTTTCCTCTCTCACTCCAAGAACTGTGCTGATAATGGCTGCTTGTCAAGGAGGATGAGCCCACCTGCTCTTTCTAACCTAGTCCTGCTGGTTCAGCTCATAGCCTTGACATAAATATGAAAGGAACACAATTGAGGGTTAGTAGTGGTCCTGCATTGTGCTTGTCACTGGCCCTTTTAAAACATCTGTAAAGGGTACCTTATTCTATGAAAGGGCACTCAAGGAATACATTTTACTTAGAAGACATAAACAGTACCTGGTGTGTTTCTGCCCCTTAACTCCCTGTTCACCAAACTGTAGGCCTATTGAAATACAGTAGGTCAGCTTCCTAAACCACAGTAACCACATATTTTTGGAGGTAAGACTACTACTAAGCTAACACCGTATTATATCATTAGGTACTGTCACAGATGAGAAATCAGAGAAGCTGAAGTGGCAAGCCTGCCAATTGTAATTACAGAATCAATTGACATACAATTAAGTCTTTTGTTTCAGTGGATTGTCCTGTCAATCAGGAAAGGGCTCCTGCAGGTTCACTAATGTGTGAGTGAATGGCATAACATTTTGCCTTTCCATGTCAAGGGCATAGTTACAAAGTCTGCCAGCAATTAAGAACTATAATGTGCTGAGTCGAGCACGGCAACAAAATAGGCAGCAATTTCTTCTGCTCCTGTTGAAATTATGCTTATCAGGTACCTCGCCTCAGTAAAGGTTAAGGGTCGGCCCGAGCAGGCAGGCAGCATTTCTCCACATAATTGAGAGAAGTTTGGATTTAATTGTATAATTAATCTTGTCGAATTAAGTTACACAGAAGTCCGACCCCTAAATTAGGCAGTCTAGAATATTTTAAATTGCCTTAATGTGAAATCTGGCTCCAGAATGCACTTTGTTCTCTCCTGATGGTATGAGGTAAGTTTTTAGCCATGATGAACACGGTATGCTGTAATAACCTGTTAGCAGTTCTTATCACGTTGTTCCTTTTATATGATTAATTTCCTCAGAAAGTAATTGCAATTTCAAAAAGAAGCTCATTTTATTGTATAGCTTATTGTTGGCCAGTGAAGTGAAAATATAAAGACAGAATTCATGATGATGTTCATCAAACAAAATTTTGAAAATATGAAAGTCTTTGATTAGTGATCTTTTTGAAGGTTAGAGGTTCATTTCTCTAAGCTGTTGTTTAGTTCATTTTTCTTAATGTATTGCAAAGACAATCAAATGCTATTAGGGCACAGAGCATTGAGCGGTGATACATTCACTACTCAATCTTCTGTACCCTAATAGCACCGGCACCCTGAGGTTAGTGGATGACCCGCTCTACCTCCTGAGCCACATCCGCCCCTAATATCAAAGATGATATCATTAAAACCTTGTTTTAATTGTCTTCTTGTTTTATCGTATATCTACCCATGACTCCCTTAAAGCAGATTTGATATCAGGTGGATTATCCTGGTGAAATTAACTGACCAGCATTGAATTGAATTGAAGGAAAATGCCAGATGTTATTTGGTTCTAACCTCAAAATGTGAGGATTTGTTGTGTTTCTCTGTTTTCTATAATTCTAACTCTGGGTTTTTTTGTTGAGAAATGCAAATCTCACAATTTTCTTACATTTAAAAGTTGATAAATCATTGATAAATTAATTGTTAATGAAAATAATCCTTAGATGCAAGTCTAAAAGGGACCCAGGCCTCTTAACTGGGATTCAAACTTAGTTTATTGCTGAAGGGTAGAGATTTGTTGGAAGCCACCAGTGAATAGGCATGTTTTCAAGAGCACATTAAGCTGTAATGTATGTATAGCAGATCCATACACTCAGTCCTTGAATGTGTGCATATGGATCTACATATGCCTGTCTATCTGTACATGACACATTTATTACATAAACCCTAAGTGATTTTCAGCACTTTGAGTCACTCATACATGTAATTATGCCCTGTTGACTGAATAGTACACTGTCAGTGCAGCTCACCCCAGCAGTTCTTAATAATACCTGCTGAGATCTGCCCTATAGAAGGTCAGTAAGCCTTTCTCCAATTGAGCTTCATCGTATCGTTGTATGATAGTATAACCTTTTCATAAATCTAGAAGCTCAAACTCCATCTCTAAAACAAATGAATGCACCTCACCATATCTCAGCCATATAATCTTGTTTCAAGTCACAGTTAAGAGTGCATCTCACAACACTCTCTCTCAACAGAGATTAGAAACACTTGAGTGGAGATTGGTTTAGGAGAGAAAAAAGCCAGTTGAGGGTGTCACATGGGAAGGGATAAAAAGTCGACAGTATCAATGAACTGACAATAATCTGAGATGTTGATAATGCAAATGTAGCACCCCTTTGGCTTTTCCTCATCATGAGGAAAGGGTTTATTTTTCTTGAACAATGCATATGGTAATGTTTAGCACTCATCTAAAAATGATCTCAAGATATATGTGCTAATCTATGGCAAAACAAAAATCTGAGATTCTATTTTGTTTGTTTCATGCACAGCTGTCGCCTGTTTAGTTTGCAGCAGATACTTTATGTATATTTTCTACACGTTATTTTGCATCTGTGTAGTTGACTCACGCCTAATGACAATTTTTCTATTTACTGCAGTATGGAGATGAGAACGCACGTCCGATCGTCTACTGCCTAGAAAGCGGGAGGCCCCTGGGGTATTTGCCAGCATAATTCTCTTCTTAAACCAACGACCTTACTCTGCTGTTGTTGTCAGATTTAGTAACAGCAGACGCATGAGAGAAGCTGGTAGGAAAAAGTCTTGTTCGAATGCCAACTGTGTGTATGAGCTTTCAAAGGGGCCTCTTTCATGTCTGTGACGTATGACTGTTTCTGTGTAGACGGCATCTCGGGGAGAGAAACGCTACCCCAGCACAACGCTCCTGTCACCCAGAATACAGATGGAGCATCTGCCCTTGTGCACTTTCCCTGAAGTATGTACTCGCATAGATGGCTCTATTCTGCACCGGTGTGTGTGTGTGTGTTTCTGTGTAGTGTACTTTCTGCAAGTGGGGAGATGTAGGGTTGCTGCAGTTGAGTATTCTGGAGTGTGATTATTTTTAGTGTCTGAGTTTCTCTCTGTCCCTTTCTCATTCTTTTACCAAATTGAGGCAGGCATCTCTGCGATAAAACCATTTCTGGTTCCTGGTAGAATGTAAAGA
Organism: Thunnus thynnus; assembly: GCF_963924715.1. Classification (NCBI taxonomy): domain Eukaryota; kingdom Metazoa; phylum Chordata; class Actinopteri; order Scombriformes; family Scombridae; genus Thunnus; species Thunnus thynnus. The sequence goes on along the minus strand of NC_089532.1, from coordinate 20,172,029 downwards.
CTAAGACTTAGGGGGTTGAAGAAGTGGTTTTGTACTGGTTAGGATTATTATGGTGTATCTATTTTTTTTGTCTAATGGGGCGTACCTTCCTGTCCCAACAGAGAACATCAGGATAGCATTAATGCTGTATGGGAAAGTGATCTCAGACTACAATTTTGGCTACTGAGACTCAACATGTTTAACCTTTATCCTTGATACTCCCATGGTGTTCTGCTAAAAGGCATTTTTTCCTTTGCAACAAACTGTTGCAGCATACTGTTGTGAAACTGAATCTAGCTGCTTTTTTAAGACTTCCATGCTTTATTTGGCTTCATCCTTTTTTTTTCCCAATCCGTCTTTGATTGTTCAGGGAAATCTTGTGAAATGCAAATGGGGCCAAACAGAATGTAATTGCTGCTGTGTGATGATTACGAGGGAGAACTAATGATGTCCCAACACCGGGGTCAGGTAGGGTTTAATTAGAGGAGGCACAATCAGTGTCACTCCACTCTTGCGCTCTCCTGTTCCCGGTGCCTTCCTGGTCCTGTGCCAGCTCGCTCTCCAAGAGAGTTTAAAGAAAATGGGCTGCTGATGTGTGAAGAGAAAGGGGGCAGAAATTAATGCAGCTAAGTTCCTTTGTTCAGAAGCGGGCTGTTTTGGAAATGGAGCCCTATAAGAAGCATTGGCCTGTCTGCAGATAAAGGTGGAGGTTAATGAACAGAGCAGAATAGAAAAGGTCGCCATTCGTGCTCCTGAAAACATTGGCCCATTGTGAGAAAGGCCATGTGATGTGGGAAAAACTCGATGCCTAAACCTATGCACAGTGGCACATACTCTCATGGTAACCTCACTATCAAAATGAAACATCTCCCATGCTTTTCACTGGGATCATAAATTATTGTTCAGCAGGAATATGTTGTGCAACTGAGCAGATTACTGAAACAAGGAGACCAGATTGGACAGATGAGTGAGACCAGCCAAGGAGAATAACTGTGGCCAACATTCCTGATTATCCAATCAGGGCTCCAAAAACATCAATTCCATCTCGTCAATAGATAATTAAGAGGGATAATTGGCCGGCTGTGCTCTGGGCAGACAAGCACTGCTGGTAAAGTTCCATCCCTTACCTCAGCATCATACACACACACACACACACACACAACAAACAAATCTGTCCACTGAAGGTCAACAATATATCTGATGAAAGAGGATGGGGTAAGACTGAAAGCTAGTAATAATATAGTCTTTTAGTGATTCAAATGTACATTGAAATTGAGGATGTTTTCGAAATCCATGCTTTTATTGTACAGTAAAAATTTCAATGCATTTATAGAGCATTCACCATTGAAGAGTGAGTTAGAGTCCAGTAAGGTTATCTTTTAAGGTTTGAGTGGATGGACCAGTCAGCTGTTCCACATTAGGATCATTTTCGTGTGGCCTCTGTTGTTTTCAAACCACTTCTAAGGATTATCTTACTTGGCAATTAAAGACCCATTTTGACTAGGGCACCACCTCACCCTTTCCTAGACCGATGTTTTTTATTCCCAACCATCTTGCTCAGAGCTATTCATCCCTTTTAGATCCATGTGTGTCTGTGAAGTACAGGCCAACAGATTTAACCGGACAGGGCCAGAGATTTAAAACATTGACCTGCCCAGTCTCAACAGCTGTGTGCTAATCCATTCCATTGCTCTGACTGTCCTCCCCCTTTTTTCCTGCTCTGGTGAATAGCAAGGTCCTTAATGTGTGAGATCAAGAGGAAAATAAGGCTCTCCAAATGGAATCAAATCACACGGAGGGGCTACCCGGCTCGCAGCAAAAGGCCTCGGCAGCATTAGGGCCAGAATAAGACAGAGCAATTGGACTGTAATTCCTTTCCCAGCTATTAGCCGTCACAGCTTGCCGTTCACTCGTTTGCTCGGTTCGCTTCTCGTCTACCCCTAGCCCCCCACCCCTGACCAACCGCTCTTTGATTAATTCATTAATTCACAAACAGAAGCTGAATCACATCTCAGTGCTCGGTTTACTCAAATTGGACGCAGGGTAACAATCAGTCCCTCCCACCTCAGACTGATCTGACAAATAAAAAATACAGCATTACTGAGTAAATAGATCTCTGTCCATTCGGCCTGATAATTTGTTGCATTTTCATGTTTTATTTATGCTCAAGAAGCCGCCTGCTCTCATATATCACAAATCCAACGAGGCAAAGCGGGTAGGGGTGTATTGATTTGGGTCGACTGTGCACCCCTCCACTCAGCCCTACCTCTACAACCTCTGCTACGCCCCATGCAGTTTGTATTCGTCTCAAGCTTTTAGCCCTCTAGCCCTTGTGCATTGGCTCTCATTCAATGGTCCCCCTTCTTGGCTCACACAAGGCCCAATCCCATTCCCATGCATTCAATATTCCCATTATAAGCTCATTAGTCTAGTCATTGTTTTGGGCTCATTAATAGGATATCCATCGCCTTAGACACCTCTGAATTACCATGTCACAGTGTGGCCCCTTTCACAGCATCAACAGTGGGCGGATTTGCAGAGTTGTGAGAGTGTGTGTGTCTGTGTGCGTCCATGCTTGTGTGCACCATGTCGACCTTGAGTTTGCTGACATGCCAGCCCCTCTAGAAACCTGCTGACACACTTCATGTAGATACACATGCACCCACACATATACACACTGAAGTCCTCCCACTTCAGCCTCAGTTCCCCGCCCACTCGCTCCCAGAGGCTTGTCCGTCAGTGATGCAGGAGACAGCGGAGCGTGCGGGTAGGGGGGCTGGGGCTGGATCAGGGTTTTTAACATGCGAAGCAGGTCCTCCTGTGCGTACGTATTGATCCTCGGAGGGCTCCCAGACCCCCTTTTCTTTTCTTTCCCCGGCAGCGGAGGCCATTCATCACTGAGGCCATGACTGGAGAGCTCAAACAGCCGTCTCTGTCAGAAAATGGGCTGCACCGGGCTGTGCCGTGCCATACCAAACTGGCCTCTCTCATCAGGAGGGATGAAGCCTTGACACAGTGGCTCATGGTGTGATCTGTTCCACTCACTCACAGGAGTCATCCATAGCTTGCTGGTCAATGTCAATGCACAGTCATGCCTCTATAAAGCCAAGTTTCCCTTAACTGCTCTATTGGATTGCAGTGTTCTACTCTCACCTAACATGTTTTTTATTGATTTGCTGGGAATAAAAAAAAAAGAAATCATAAAAAAGGGATAGCAAGCATGCTGTTATGCTCCTCGGTAAAAGTAACTTGTCTTGCTGACAAAAAAACAATTGAGTTTTAAATGGTGTTTCCTCTGTGGGGCCATTTTTTAATCTGTGCTCAAAGAGGAAATATGAATAAGAATATCCAGGTCATGTTTATCTCTGACATCTTTCCCCTGGCTGGTGATTTATGCAAGTCTCCTGCAGTCTCCCTTCCTTCCTGCCTCCTGCCACACCTAGGTCCTCCCCCGCACCCTCATGTTTGATTGATAGTGACTTTCGACGCCATGGGGAGATGTGTATCCCAGCTGAGCTGCCGAGGCTGGAGCTCCAGCCTTAGCCTAAGTTTGGGCCACGACAAGGACAAACACGGAAAAAGAAAGATGGTGGGAGGGAGCAGAAGGGAGCACGGCCTCAGCGTCAGATGTGTTTTAAATAACTTTGACAGAGGAGTTTTAACCGTCTCTCTGGGCTGGAGCTAATCTGATGTGAGAGGATGCCACACTGAGGCTGATAGGACAAAGAGATAGAAGAAGGCAGAGGGAGGCATGGAGAGAGAGAGAGGAAGGGTAATAGAGGTGCTCACTCAGCTGGTGGGAAATCTGCCCTCTTCATCTTTTCATCTCTCCAGCCTTTCTCTTTCTCACTTTGCCCCTGCCTCCCTCACCCAGTTATATCCATTTACCACATAGCCCCGGCTCTCCTTCTTCCCTCTCTTCTTTCTCTTTCACACTTTGCGTCACGCTCCCTCTTGCCTCCTTCCATCTCTCTCCCTGTCGTCCCCTTCACTCACCATCTCCCCCGCCTCACCACTCCCTCCCTCTGTCTTTCACAGACGATTTAGGAAGTCACAGCCTCTCCCTTCCATTTATGAAATTGCTCATGTTATTTCCTGCCCCCTCCCCAACCCTCATCCCCCGTGCCCAGCTCTCCCTTATAAGTCTTAGTGGATGGATGCATCCTCTCTCCGCAGATAGTCCGCACACGGCCCAATCCTCCATCCAGAAAGCACACAGCTCAGTGGCCAGTGCTCTAAAAAAAACCAAAAAAGACAAAAATTCATCCGGAGGGTAATATTCTCAGACAGCACGACTAGCCCCTGACACCACGACCCCACCATAACACTGAGTGTCCATTCTTAATCCCCACCCATGGCCTCTTGTTTACTTCATCGCCCTCTGGCCACTGTGAAAAGGCACATGCTGCCCCATTTTTCCTGCGGCTGTGTCTTTTTTTTATGGCTTACTGCTCTGAGGCCATCGCTGTTATGAGCATTGTCCAAGTGCTGGTGTAGACAGAGAGATTTACAGGACCTTGAAATATATATTTTTTCACGTAATGGTGAAGCATGGTACCTGTTCCAGGGCTTTGGAGGAGTCTGGCAGCAACACTATGGAATTATAAGAGAAGGATATATATTTTTTTGAATGACAGCGTATTCTTGCTTGTTTACATTTTAGACGGAAGGAGTGAGGAAATCATGAACTTCATTAATTTGAAGACATTTGATTAAGATAAGGATTTGGGTTAAGTTAAATTTGACTCTCAGGAAGTGGATGCAGGATTAAAAACAAAACAAATATAATTTTGAACTTCCATTTTTCTTTTCTTTCAGTTTACAGTCTTTATGCTAGGCTAGGCTTAAGTATTAACTCTTGGTAAGACAGCAAACATGCAAATTATCCTTTTTAAAATACATTGCTGTGTTATTAGTGAAATCAGGTTATTTTGAATCATTTGAATGCTTTAACCACCTAATTGAACTGCTACTTTATTCACAGTAATTGGGTCGTGGTGTGCATTGTGTCATGAAACCTTATACAATGAAAAGGCCCCATATGAATAGAAATGCAAGGATGTGTGTGTGTGCCTAACCTGAGACTGTGTGCATGCAAGCACATACAAATGTATTTTCCAAGTTAGAGTGTGATGTAGAGCAGAACAGACAGAGAGCCAGACAGAAGGAAGTAGGGAATGAGTGTCAAATTGTGAAAGAGAAAAAAAATCCAGGGGAACCTTGATGGTGCTTGGCTTGCTGTGGGTTGGTGAGGGACGGCAGGGTAAGGGAAGGAGAGAGATTGAGTGAAGGGTGTGTGTGTGTGAGGTGGGGAGGGAGGGAGGGGGGGGGGGTAGAATGTGGCAGCCTGTCCTTGTGCCTCCTCCACTCCTCGCCTCTCCAGCCTTCTCCTCTCTCCTCTCAGCCTGTTTCTGGCTCATTACCCCCTCCGCCAGCAGACTTCTCCCTGGGCGGCAGTGAAAAGAACTGTCCTCTCTCGCTCTCTCTTTCTCCCCGACAGCCGCAGCCTGAGCACTGCCCTGCCCTCCTGATATTAATCAACACACACACACACGTACACTCTCCTTCAAGTGCGCACACACTCTCCCCAGTGAGCTCCTCTGACGGACAGGCTGGTGGGCAGCCGTCTCTTCTCCTGGCCCTCACTTGCAAATGAGACATCCAACCTCTTAGAGAAGCAGGCGAGGGACAGGATATTAGAAAAGTTTTATGGGGAGCAAACTTTGTTTTCATTATATGGTCTTGTGTGAGTGACTAGGGGAGGAGATGCTAAATGTGCATGGTACTGCTAAGTTATTTTGTATGTTGAATGTTTTAAAAGTAATTCTTAAATAAAGCTCTCTGTATCAAATATATTGTGGAGAATAGGGTAAGAATATAATTGACAGATTTTTATTTTCAGGCTTAATTCATGCTCCAAATATAAACCTAAGGGTCAACTCACAACCATAAAACCCAAAAACAAAACACAAGAAATGACTCTGTTATCACTCTTATTTGATACAAACTAAGTTATTAATGTTTTCTGATGCTGTTATAGCCCGGTTCCAAACCTCTGAATTGCTGCATCATAGATTTTATTTTTTTTCAGAGATTCAAAAAGAATAATGATGTGAAGTAGAAATGGCAAATTAGACAGAATATCAAACTAATTATGTTAAAGGTTTGTACAGGAATGTTTGTAAATACAACAGGAAAACTGCCCTATTTTTGATTGATTGAGAAATTAGTTATTGAAAATCAACTGATTTGAGACAATCAACTAGAAGGCAGATTTTTCACCCTAAAGTCAAGCTGTGAAATTATGTTTATGAATATACTGCACATTCATGTGGTCAGAAAACTATGGATTGTGGCTTTAAAGTCAAACATCAGCCATTCACTACCATCCTTTGCCAATAGGACTATTTAACTCAAGTGATAATTAACTGAGCATGTGCAGAATGTGTGTGTTATGTTTTGTATTTGTTTTTTTTGCATAAAAATGTATGTTTAAGCATGTTGAATATCAGTCGGTGTCTGAAACTTCAGTCAGTATCTCTATCAGTCTTAAAAATCAGTCAAAGGCTAGTAGAGGTGGCTGACTGGCTCTCCAAATGCTGTTGTGTGTTTATAACCCACTGTCGTGTATTGCCTGAAGATATCCCAGTACACCAACCCCTCCCTGTCTTACCCTCTTTGCCCTCTCTTAAAACCTGTGCCCGCTGACAGTCTGCCAGGTGTGCCCATACCCAGGAGACATGCCCGGTGTCACCAAGCAAAGCGGGCTCACGCTGGCCGTGAAGAGAGGCGAGATGCCAGCTCGGTTGCAGAATAACTTTAGCGGGGGACAGAGAGGATCCCTGATGCTGGTATGTGTGACATTAGCTGGCTGCCTTCCCTCTCATCTCTGCAAAGCTCACGGCCCCAGCTCTGCCTTCACATGCTGACTGGGTATGTGACCCGGTGTCCAAGTGACATATTCCCTGGCAGGGAGTCAGAATATGAAATTATCGTATTATTCACGTCCTACCTTTGACATTGTCTGTTAGCTGTGCACCAGGCAACACAGATAGCGCCACAATCTGGCAGTACTATCCACCTGAGTTAGTGTGTCTAAACATCAAGTGAAGAAGAGCGTTGGCCACACATGTCTCTCATATCCAGTATCCAATGTGTCTCTCTCCTGGTTTTGACGCTGTGCTAATAGCTTAGCTTCCACTTTAGTGGTGCTGTCTCCTGGGTGTTCCTTGAGTCTTCCTGTTCTGATGAGAGCAGCTGGACACTGGGGAGTCTTTGTCTCCTTTCTCAGGCAGACTATGCAATTTAAACCTGCCTCGGGCATGTAGATATTACTCCCTGACGAGATGGCTGAAAATTAATGGAAATTGTTTTAGAGGAATCATTATTAACATTCTCCTTTGGATGCCCTTTTGTCATCTCAGCCGCGTCGCCTCTCCTGTTTTATTCTCACGCTAATTTATGCAGCCGTTGACATTCCTGTCGGTGTGTGAATGTGCTGGGAAATGTGAATAATCAGACTAATAATTAGTAATTGTTCCGTCACTTCAGTGGGCATAGATTTTGGCATTGGAAGAATATCAATCATGAATGTATTATCTTATTTAGCTGTTGCTTTCCCTCTTATGTTCACTGCCATTTTTTCTGTTTTTTAGCATCCAGTATGCGATGCTTGTGATTGTCTGTTGAAAACTGTAGACACCACTAATGCACAAGGAAGAAGGTATTACAGTTTTTCTCCTCATGTTTTTCCTCTGGTGAAGAAGACTTGGTTGTAGTGTAGTACATTGCAGACTCGCTCATCTCTGGAACCAGGAAATCACATTCCCTCACACATACGACTCAATTTCACACCCCAAGCTGGATTAAGAGGACTCTTTGCTCCGGGCCTGCGCAGGAAAAAGGGTAAATATCACCCTTGTTCCTGGTGCCGGAAAATCCGCTATTTAAATGGGGAGTAATATAACTGACATTTTCCAGTTCATTATGCAGCCCCTGACCTTCACGATGTACGACTTGGATACTTGTCTGGCAAAAGGCAAGGCCTGGTTCTCCCTAATGGGAGACGTTTGACCTTGTCAGGAACTAAGGGGAGGTCAGGGATGAAGGAGGTTGTAATCGGCCAAGAGAGATGGGACGCAGTAGAGGGAACACCTACAACAATGACTGGGGACGCAGTAACATGCTAAACAACAGTGAAGACAGCAGTGAGACAGAAGGGGACTTACTAAAAACTTAAAAATCAGTTTTTGATAGGAATGAGTAAATAATCTATTCGTATATTTTGGAAAGCGATAATGCCTTTGATACATTATGTACATTTCCGATCTGCAGGGATAATCTATAGCTGTCGAATGTGTATTACATCATCTGGTCGTCAGATTTGTGTTTATCTGTGTTTGTGGCCAAACTGCTGAAGCTTATCACAGATGGATTCAACTAATCTTCAACTGGCTCATTGCCTTTATGTCCAACTGTACTTTAAAGACTCCTCAGGATTCAAGATAAATCCATTGCACTCAGTCACCAAACGTAATAGAAAGTAATCATATCGGGAGTCTTTCACGGATTAGGCTGTTTTGAATGTGACTTATAATCTCTTCCATTTGTGTGAACTACAATGATGTGCACTGGGCGCCTGGCAGAGATAATCTTATTACCCAGTTGGCTTTTGTTTTCTGCTGCCTTGCTTTTATTCTTTATTAAAACATTTTGCTGCATTAAACATGCTAATTTGTGGCTGGGCATAATTGGGGTCTTGCTTTAAAAAAACCTCTTCCCTGTTTGGTAGAAGATTAGGAATTTCATCTTCAGGATTATGTATAGAGTACAGTGAAAGCCCATGAAATAGACTTGCTTTCCATTATGGTTAAAGCCACTCAAGCTTATTAATGTGAAAGGAAAATGTATTATTCTGAAAAAGACCATTGTCATATGACAAAAAGATGTCAGATGGCAGCTATTTTGATTGATGGGATTGGTCGGCTGATTAGTTCTTGTCCAATCAGTATGCTTCGGGGATCAAATTCATCAAGCCAGTCAGCTTTCAAACAGACAGAAAAATCCTGGTAATTCTAGTTCAGGATTGTTAGAAATAGCCCAACATTTGCTGTCAGAGCTGCAACAGCAAAGCTGTCAATCTTCTATATTACAACCATCAGAAATGGGACAGCGGCAAGCCTAGCTTTGGACACCAGAAGGGAGAATGTGAGGCAGAGAAAACCCAGGAACTCACACAGGAATCCTCATTGATCATCGGTGGCTTTCCATGAGCCTCAGATGTTGAGAGATCAGAGCTTCAATCTCACTATGAAATGATATCTTACAATGTGAAATGGTTCCCAGATGTGCTAAAAAAAATGTCAAAGAAAGTGCAAAGAGAATATTCAGGTGTCAGTATTTCTGCCTAGTTCACCTAGGGGTCTAATAAGTGATCACACAGAAAACGGGGAATCTCTCCCCCATAATGGTGAGCAACTTTTGATTTTGTGTCAAAACATATTTAAAATTTGAACAGTGCCGTCATTCCTGCGGCGTGCCGCTCTCTCCGTGGGGCTTGTCACAGGAGGCGTCACGGCATGCAGCTCCAATACACGAGGCTCCTTTCATTTTTCTGTCTGACATGTTAAGTGTGATGGTACAAAGAGGTTCCATTTTAATTGTTTGGACAGATCACTCAAGGGAGAGGCGCTTTGATTTTGGGTGTTGACAGAATAGGCACAGGCTTGCTGAGTTGCTTTGGTGTCTGCCTGCCAGTTCTGGCACTGCACTGTATTGATTGTTACAGGCTGTTTACCTCAGGCCGCACTTAAGCTAAAGGCCAACCTTTGTCCAACCTTTCACAGTAGCTATTGTTGGGGGAATTAAGTTACTAGAAAGCTCTGTTATGCTGGGATGACTTCTTGTTGCTCCACCCATTTGGATTTGTAAGCAAAACTCCATTCAATCACATCTTGACTGTCAATCAATTTTTATTGGATAATGTTTCAGGTAGACATGAGGACATCTATACAGCGTGCTTAGTGACAAACAAGCCATTGATCTATAAGCATGGTTCTACTGTATGTATAATATCTGTATTAAATAAGATGAATGGGCACTTGAGCCGTGCCGTGCAGGCACTTTATGAAATAGGAGTATACTTCGATGAAGCCTAGTGAGCGGTGAGAAATCACCTGTTGATGGCCCATAATGTAATAGAACATTCCTTTTGAATAGGCGGGAACCATAATGTCACACAGTCCATTAATATTCTCCTGCTGTGCCCACGTCTTGGCTCTCTGCTCTGGGGGAATGATTAGGGTGACGGACGATGGGGCGATGACACAAGAAAACAACTTCCCCACCTCCCTTCTTCTCTTCACCACCCCCTCCCTTTTTCTTCGCCTCCCCTCAACCCTTCAACACAACAGCCACAAATTACCCACTTTGCTAGCAATATTATCAGGGCTGATCGTTGGTGTCCATAATTAGAGTCTTAGTGTCGTCTAGCCTCCATTAGGCTAACAATAGAGCCTTGGAACAAGGCCACTTTGGGCAAATAACATGTTGAGAACACTTGACTTTTGTGAAGAGATAGTGAAAAGCATCTGAGGCCATTACTGATCCAAACAGCCTTGAATGGTTCTGTGGTGGCTGGCTCTGTGAAAGCCACGGATAGGCAGACTGTGGAATCATCTCCATTGCAGAAAACACGCATATACATGGGCAAAGATGCATAGGATGCAATCACAAGCAGAAACCACACTCATGCGTCTTTCTGCTCAAACAGTGACAGTGTTTTCCCTCTCTGTGCCTATTCCTTTGACAGAGACACAAATACAAATATCATCACACTGCACGCTGCAGCCTAGTGGAGCTTGTATTTCAATCACACAGCGTTAGATAGCTTGCTGCTGAGTTTCCTCCCAGGCTACGCAGAGAGAGAGCGCGCTCTGTATTCTGAGCCCAAGCCCCGTTTGATCTCCGTCATAGTCCCTCTAAGACATCATTGTGTAACACTGTAAAAGCGGACGGCTTCATGGTGCGAAGGAAATATCAAGGAAGTTATTCATAAATATTAGATAAGATCAAAACAGCCGGTTGCTCTCAGACTCTGAGCTCCTGGGTCAAGCCATCCACATCCCTTTGATTTTTCTTCTTCCACTCAGGCTGAGCAGAGAGGATGGAGCATGTATTGAAATTGAAGACCCCCCTTTAAAGAGCTAGAAAACAGGGAAAAGTGGGGGGGAGGCGACGGGGAGGGGGACATGTAAAGTCCAATCCTGTTACTAATAAGCCACTAATAAAGCACAAATCTACTGTTTTGTTTCATTTCTGATCAACACTTTTCATTATTCATAATTCTCTTGTTTTGATTACCATCCCTAACGCACAGTGCGCCAAACCTGAGGAGATTAATAGGCAGCATTCTCCAAACTCTTCCTCCTCTCCTCCGGAGCTGACACAAATTGGTGAAATATCACTTTGATCATGCCTCCTGAACAACAAACAAAACACAAACCTAATTAGCCTAATTCAAAATCGTTCCAAATGCCTCTGTTTGTTATGAAAGCCTTCCTTCTCAGCGCCGTTGTTAAAGATAAAACTAAGTTGGACAAGAGTCAGTGTTTTACCTCCGCTATTTGCCTTTGTGTGTGTGTGTGTGTGCGTGAAAGAGAGAGAGTTTGTGCTTTTACAAATAAGTCCCTAAATGTGTCATGTGACCTTTGACCTTGCTGTTGAGAGTAAGCAGGGGGTGCAAGTTGCTCTGATGCATCAGTCCTCATTGCCTCAAGACCACATATACCTGGAACCAGACTGAGCATAACTGCTTTAAGCAAACTTACAGGCTGGGAAAGCTCAGTCAGCTGACTTTTTTCTTGATATTACTCATCCCATCTGGGTAGAAATGTCAAACGGCAGGGGAATCAAAAAGCTTTTGGATTTATTGCACCAAATTTTATTCCAAGTAAAGAATGAGTGTAGGATCTGCTAATGTACTTACTGTATACTAGATAAATCATCATATCACCAGTTTTACGTTTTGCATATGTCATGGAGTTTTGATTATAGTCTCGATGATCACATCAGAAGGCTTCTGTATATCAACTCATGAATATGCTAACTCCACCATGAAATAAGTAAAGTGCTCGTCTTTTGCTGCTGGTGCCACTAATTTGCTGTAAAAGTTGACGCATCGTGTCAGCGTCTGTTTGCCAACGGGGATTTTTCCAAGGGCAGCAATGCACCAAAGCTATACAGCATTTGAAGTGTTCACTTACTGCAAGCAGCATGAAGTGTACCTTGCAATGCTAGCGGATTAGCTCACGTTGCCTCGCTAACATATGCAATGACTGCCGGCGAGCTCTTCCCCATTAGGTTGGCACATCAAAGGCGGCGGGAGAAGTTCTTCACAGGCAGTTAAAAGTGGGCTCAGTGTGGATCTTGTAAATACCGTCTTTGAGTCTGTGCCTCTCGGGGGACACTTCACACACTCCTCCAGTCAGGAGAAGGGAGGGAGAGAAGGAGAGGAGCAGTGACAGGCATCAGAGGGGAGGAGGGGATGGAGATATTCGGGGTGGGGGGTGGGGGTGTAGGGGTTCTGAGAGCCCAGTCCCCTGTCACCATCAGGATAGGATCTGTGGATGAAGAAAATCACTCTCCTCTCGCTGTCTGTGTCTTGCTCTCATCCTCTTCCTCCTCTTCACACTTCACATGATAGCTGACAGTGAAAGTAGAGCATAGCTGTTTTCCGTTTTCTTTTGAGTCATGTTTTTCATAACACATAAATAGAGCATGAGGCGTCCTGGGAATTCTGTGATTCTGTGTTTCAGTATACAGGCGGACACAATAGCATCCACTCTTCTCAAGTGTTGTTGAAAACATTTTATCCATCATAGCCGTTTGTAGGGCTCTGGTGAGGCCCTCGTCTCCGCAAGGAGCAGAAAGGAATAAGAGATGTGTTTTGTTACGCACATACCGTACGCTCCCAAGCCCATTGTTGCCTGGTTTTGCAGACTGATCAATGCAAATGCTGTTATTTACCCAAGCCTGAAATGAAAAGACTATGGATCAATTTGATGCACTTCCATAGGGTGTGCTCACAATGGATGGCTGTTTTTTGTTTTTTTTTCTCCTCCTCCTTAGCCCTACACTCCTCTTCTTAAACAAGACCCCCCTCCTTCAACATCGCTAATGCAAATTATACTACCATGCTCTCTCTCACGTACACAAACCATCATGGATGCCTTCTCTCTCTGCACGCTCTTTCTCTCTTTTTCTTTCAAACAGTGTAACACCAGGGCTGCATCCGTCTGAGCTGAGTGTGTGTGTGTGTCTCTCTCTGTGTGTGCATGTGTGTGTTTGTGTGTGTTTTGGGCTGACCCACTTTCTGTGCTTGGCCAGGCTTGTGCTGCTGCTGCTGTCTGCTGTGCTGTTCTGTGCTGTGCTGCTAGGGGGAGATCCCTGCAGACTCCCCTGGAACAGACTCCAGCTCTCCTCCTGACAGACACTCACCGTGGCATGTTATCCCCCCGTGGATTGGAGACCTCTGCCTCTCTGTCAGTGTGTGTGTGTGTGTGTGTGTGTGTATGTGTGTGTGTTTCAGATACACCTTGATGCAGATGCTCGAATGACTACTCAGAAAAATGCATGCACATGGGTGCACATGCAGTAACACCATCCTCACCAACACACACACTCTCACACACACATATTCAAAGCACATACCATCCCAGATCTGTATATTTTTAATTCCATCCACCTCCTCCGGCTCCTCCTCCTCTCTTCCCCGTGTTTGTCTGGAGTTATTGTTTCAATCTTGCTGCATCAGGGGGCCCCTGAAGGTTATAAATTAAACATAAATGCAAATGCGCTGAGCCATTGCCCTCCTCCACCTCCCTCCTCCCGCACACACACCCGTCCTCGCCATTCAAACAGATCAGTGTGTCTGCGAATTAATAGGAGAACAGTGGGCTTTTTTTAATGAGCGAGAGAGGCAAATTAGAGTTGCAAAGCCACAGCGCGGCACACCCAGAGCTGCAGCCGAGGCAACGGCTTGAAAAGCCGGGCGCCATCATAGAATATGCTAATGCCCCAGGTCCTCTCACTGTCAGCCTTAGTGTTGCTCTAGATGAGATCAGAGCCGAGGCTTTGATCTGGGACGCTGATGGGAGCCAGAATCGTCATGTGCGCAAAGTACAGAGAGCAGGAAGGGTGTGGATGAGGCTTGTTCTAATTAGAAAAGGTGCACATAACCAGTGATGAATCTCCAGTTTGACACTTAACATGTAGAAATTTAAGGATGTATAGTTTCGTCTGCACTTGTACACACACCAACAGCGTCACTTTCTGTCACCTACACATTTTCTATCTCTCACACTCACATACACAGATGATGTAAATGCGATGTCTTCGTGGGGTGTCCTATAGATAAATAGCCATCTGGTCCTGTTGATGCTATAGGCTGGGCCTGAGCATAGAGAATGGTAAACACCATGGAGACTTTGTAGTTGGACCATAACAATGTTATGGCTTTTATTCTCTGCCATATGGGCTCATAAAGGCAAACGGCTGGGAAAGGTTTCCAGGGATGTCGTCGCTTTTATTCGTCTCCAATGAGTGAGCTTTCATTTGGAAATTAAGCCTCTTGCTGTCAATGTTGAATATTTGAATTTGTTTTTTCTATGTATGTTATGTGACACAGTAGTTAAGCAAAATATATCTTATAGAGATTATCTTACATGAGAATGTCTTACCTTTTTGCTCGGCACTGTCCTGCTGAAACATAAGGCTGACTATATTTCTGCTTGTATTTCTATAGATTTATTTATTTGAGGCTCTAACTTGTACTAACAACATATCTCCAGCAGGGGTCTTCCCATTGTCATGGACATGGCTTCATGGTGAAATTACTCACTACATAAAGTATCAGGCAGGGTGAACTGTACCTCCTTGTTTGGCCTGTGTGACCAAAAGCAGCAATTAGTTCTAAGAAAAACGTGGTCATCAGTACCCCTACAGTCATCACTGTTACTACTGTCATCGTAAACTCCACCACTGACCTCACCATCATCATCGTCATCACATTTGTTCCCACCACCACCACCAGTCATCATCATTATCATGGCCATCCTCAGCACAACTCTCATCCCCAAATCCTTCCCTTCCCACCCTCCCTTCTCCCCTCCACCCCTCTTTCATCCACAGCTCCCTCTGTTGATCAAATGCATCTGATCTCATCAAAGCGGACCCTCTGCTCATTCAAGTCCCAACAGACATCCCGGCTTCTTTACTAAGCACTATTTTACATTCATGTTTGAATACCACTGATGGGATAGCATATCTTGTAGACTTTGGTTTTGTGTGGTCCTACACTGCAGCCTGGGGTTGATTTTTTTTTTCTTTTTTTTTAATTGTCATTATCAGTTCAGAGAAGTTCCTCTCTGACAAAGTAAATCCAAGGAAGGAAATTAAAGGATGTAGCCTTTTATTCAAATAAGATCTTAATGAAGAATGGCTTTAATATTCATAATATTCATATTACATTCCTATGGAGACTTGCAGTGAGTTTATAGTGACCTTAATGGTAATTTTAATGTATTACACAGAATAGTCCTGTAGTAATTATATATTTTATAGTATGTTATATGTCTATGGTTTCCCTTTCATCACAGGATTGCTATGGTTCTTTTGTTGAAGGAGAACATTACTCTTTTTCTGGCTGAAAAGAACTGATTGGAGCGTTTAGGGGATAAACTCAGTGGATATTACAACATTATAGCTGCTATGAAGTGTGATTACATTCTTATTCCGATGGCAACATTATTGCGCACAGCTTGTGGTTGCGTGTCCGACTCCTGTCAGAGCTGCAGAGAACTGGCTTGAGCCGAGGGACAGAGATGATGGAAAAAGGGAAAATCAGATCTGGATAACTGAGTAGAAACTCGTTCGGGCAAAGTTAACATGTGCTGGTGTGTTTATTTGATGGTTCTGCGCAGATTGGAGGAGCAATGATTTCGTGTACTTTGGAGATGCACAATTTCTCCGGTTATTAATTGTATAAAAATAATGTGCACTGGAAACTGAAGGGAAGGAGTCATTCCTCGACCATGTGAGGTGTAATTATGCAAGAAATCTTGTTTTAATGGTGTCAGTATGGGACTGTGTGGCAAGTCAAATCACTGCCACATTAATGTTTATTATTTTGTTGTAAAATCAACCTATAAAGCGTCGATAAACACAGAAACATCAAAATGCAGCTTGCGTAATGGCTCTCTACTCCAGTCCGGATTTTCCATGTGAGGCGCGTCGGAGCCCTGGAGGTGGATAAGCTGGTAGAGCCCGCTCTCTCTCATGCCATGCTGGGCCACAAGGGCTCCGGGAGACGCTGCTACATATTACCGAGAACCGGGATGGAGGAGAGGCGGAGGGGGGAAGAAAAAAAAGTTTCGTTTAAACCTGGCAGAGAAACTTTCAACATGAAGCCTTACAGACGCACCATTTCAACACCACCACAACAACACCAGCGCTAGAACAAAGCTTGCTTTTCCACTGAATATATTTTTCACCTCCCAGCTTGTGTTTTTCTTCCCCTCTTGTTTTATTTTCTGTGTGCAAGGCTGGTCGGGGCTCGCTGTCACTGCGCGCTGAGATGTTGGAGTGACCATGGCTGCGCAAGTGGCATCGGCTCCGACCAGAACTAATAATAAAAATAAGAAATTATCCAGCGGTTTGGGTCCGGAGCTCAATTCGGGGAAATCCGGAGGAGGAGTAGGAGGAGGAGGAGGGAACGCACAGCGAACTGGACCGATGTTGGGTGCCGGAGATGGGACTCTGAATAATGTAGACCATCAACGCCGAAACGAGCTCAACATGGTCCATTCAACTTCCACGACCCACAACGCTCCGGACGGTCACGATAAGGATGGGAATAACCTCACGTCCGCCTCGGCGTCGACTAATTCAACCACTTCCTCGATGGAAACGGGTCTGATCGCGAACCACAAGCTGAAATGTGTGGGGAGCGGAGATCCCCCTCAGTCTCAGCCGCCGCCGCAGCAGCAGCCGCCGCCGCAATTCGGACAATTTGCGCCACATCAGCAACGACAGATCCAAAGTAACAACATCGCCAACAACAACGGCCAGGGACCCCGTGGGGACAGAAGTATGGATCACCAACACCACGGTGGCAAAGAGAACCTGTTGGGGAGCCAGGGGGAGCCACAGCAGCAGCACATGCCAGGAAAAGGTGAGGGGGACCTCACCTGTAAACCCGCGGAGAGGATGATGGGTACCAGGTATGAACACTCTAACTTGGGGCCAACTAGTAACAACTCCGAGTTTAGTAACAACTATTACACTCCAAGGCCCTGTTATGAGCAACATGGCGGACAGCAGCAACAAAGCGGTGGGATGGGGATAACGCACTCCTCGGCACATAACAGCATGGAGAACTCCCACGAAGCAGGGTACCACAACAGCCAGTACAACCAGTACCCGGCATACCGGGCGGGCTACGGCGGCGGTGCCTACGGGATGATGGGTCCCTCGGGGTGCCGGCAACCAGGGAACATGATGATGAGCAGCAACTCCTCAGCAAGCCACGGCAAGTCCACATTGGGAGCTGCTTCGGGTGGCTTTCAAAGGTTCCCGGGGCAAACTCAGCAGCAGCATCCTTCAGGGGCCACCCCGACCCTAAACCAGCTGCTGACGTCCCCAAGCCCGATGATGCGGGGTTATGGTGGTGCCTATCAAGACTACAGCGGACCCGCGGCGCAGCAGCAAGCGGGCATGGGCCTGGGGAAAGACGTGGGGCCCCAGTATGGAGCCACCTCGGCCCACGGCTGGGGAGGGCAGCAGAGGAACCACCCGCATTCAATGAGTCCAGGCAACGGAGGGCAAGGCCTCGGCAGGACTCAGGTAAGTTTAGGAAACTTAAGTCAGATGCTGCGGTGTGCATCAGTCAACTTTAGTTTCTCAGCGCTGGTGTGTCACTCATAATTATCAGGTGTTGTGTGCGGTGAGCACAAATACAGGCTCTGTGTGCGTCGGACAAGGTATATGTAGACGTGTGTTGTGAAGTTTGGGAGGAAATATAGGAATTATAGGAATATTATGGGGTGATATTTTAATGCAGAGCAACTGTCATGACGCGAATAATTCAGACTTGTGTAAACGTTTTAAATATTTGATGTACTTGAGCTTTAATATGACAGAAAAAGGGAAGAAAATGTTGGCTATTTATTTTTAAAAAATGGACCATGGACTGTTTTAATTACACGGATTAATATGCTAAATCGGAAACTGTTCTTATCCACAGCTTTCAACAGTTTACATTCCAGTCGTGTATTCTCCTTATTATTTAGTTTTTAGTTTTATTCGCTAGATAAAAGGCAACATTCATGTTGAGATTCACCTCTGCCGACGTGGTCTCAGACACGTTGCGAAACGCCCTATTTAGAGGACGTGTTGTGTTCGAGGCGCTCGTCGAGCAAAGTAAAATATCCCCCTCGAAAACGTATATAAATACTAATAATAAACGCCAATAATATAAAATACTTCCCATCCTCTCTCATGTAACCGGTTTGAAAAGTCAAACGGACACTGCGGCCGTCGAAAGACCGCCTGTCCGTCTCCGCGCGCTCTGCATTGAGCTGGAGCGCTTCTGTGCGCCTCGTTTATTCCCGTGCAGCTCTGTTAGGAATTTGAATAGTGGAGGTAAACTGCCTAAAAGCTCTCCGTACTCCTGGCTCACAGTTGACATCCAGTCTGCCATCTGATTGGCTCCCTGTGGCCCCGCTGGGCAGACTGCATTCAAAAAAAAGGAGGATTCTTACAGGGATTTTTGGCCATGGCGATGTAGTGATGCTGCATTCATGTCTTATGGGAATACTCCTCTTATTTGGAGGCCGTCCAATGCAATAATTGTTTAATGAAGGTTTAGCCTACTCCTGATAATTATTCTCATATTTTTCCATACCGAACAGACATACAAAAACACTGCAATGCTAGCCCAACGTGGTGAAGAGTAGATTAATTATATATTCTAGTGTCATATGAGTTTTAATCTTAAATTTCTTATTATATGTAGATAATTTTCCAGTTTTGTTTTTTTTTCTATCTGAGATAAAAGTATCATCCTTGCAGCATTCAGAGAAAATGCCCCAAACATTTGTTTTTCCATGTGACATGAATGCATCTTAAAACATAGGCTTGTTTGTTTGTAATTTAAGGAAACACACAAATGCTTTTTTCCAGAGAAAAACATATTCATGTCCACAGTTCTAGACAACAGCCCCTGAAAGCTGACTTCTCCTCTGCTGCAGCTGGGTGTGGAATGCCTTGCTCTAGGTCTAACAGTGGTGGGAGGGGAGCAAGTGTTACTAATTATTCAAGTATTCCTCCTTCTGTTTCTGGGGACTGCAGTCAAGGATCGCTGGGTGTCCCTGAATCCCACACTCTTTGGGAATCCCCGTGTTGAAACACTGCTGGTGTAAACAGCGTGGAGACCTACAGCCAGGGAAAGTAGGAGCTGCCAGCTCAGAACTCAGCCACAAAACATCACAGGGTTTCTCTAGAAGAGCCGTTATTCTGTGGTTGTTTTTTGATGCACTAAATTATGCGCACTGCTGGATGGCACATCTGGACGACTGGAGGGCAAGGTGGTTGAGCATAGTTTATACTGTCTGTCTCTCGCAAAACAAAAGCAGTTCATTAGCCTACATTGTTTCAATCAAAGGCAATTTGCGTTGGATGCTGGGGAAATGAAATGAAGGCTTTAGTGTGGGAGGGTTTACTGTGGTATTGATTGTAGCAAATTATGCACCGGTAAGAATGGTCACCAGAAACCTACAATAATCTCACTCCTTTCTACAATTATCAGTGCTAATTATGCATGGATTGGCTATTATATATATATATATATATATATATATATATATATATATATATATATATATATATGTGTGTGTATATATATATGTATGTATGTATATATATATATAATAACCTCAAACAGTTTATTAGTCGTTCTATTCTATGCTATTCTATTCTCTTACATTTAACATTATTATTTCTCAGTATTCTACTTTAGGAGTAAGTGCATGTGCTACTGTGTTTTTTTTCTCTACCAGCATTTCAGCAGCAGTATATTCACGCTACAAAAGCTATGTTTCTATGTTTAATTCATATTTGGAGCGGCAGCACCGCTCTCCTGTGCACTGACAGGCCGTGTGAGAAAGGCGAGCTGGTGTAGTGCATAATACTGCCTCCAAATTGGCCCCGTGATATGACTGCGCTTCACTTCAGAGCGCGTTTGGTCGGAGCACGCCTCTGTCACCTGTTGGCACAGTTTCCCCTCTTTCAAATTCAATTTCCCTCCCCACTGCCTCTCTTCAGGAGCAAGCTGTGAGCGAAACGAGTGCACCTCATTTACACCGCTGTCCCCCCCCCCACCCACCCACCCACCCTCACACTCACTTGTCTGGCCACTCACCAAAATGAAGACAGAGCTCCACCACTGTGGGTGTATGTGTTGTGTATTTGTGCACACACATCAGAGATATGGAGGATATGTTATTTAGAGGTGTTTGTCAAACCTGCTCTCTCACCAAAATGACGTTGTCCCAGTTTTTCAAATTACCCTGGCCTATTTGACTGAGGGAAAACAGAACTATATTCAGTGTTCAATTTGTGACCTTCTGTCTGAATGTGTGTCTGCCTGTTTGTCTGCACATCAACAGCTTCAAATCCAGACTGTTACAGTATGTACCTATAGCAGCAGTACAACAACATATGTGCAATCCTAATGACTTATTTAAGTGTACATCATGAATGATACAGCATTTTCTGTGTCATGCTATATGTGTAACAAGGATCCGTCTGTTATCCACTAATCAGAACAGACATAAGACACACAGAGAACAATAAAAGTAATTAGTAGATAATAATGGGGACCTAGTACGCTGGAAATAGTGTTGTTGTTTATATAATTACAGCAGCAACTCATTTAAAATCTGACCTAATAAAACAAGAATGAATGGATATCTACAGTATCCACTAATTTATCACTATTATGCTCTGTGTTTTGCCTTTGTTTTTTTTAGAATTGAAATCAAAGCTCAGTAGTTCTACATATCAAAGACTAGACCCAATCCCATCCTTGGTAATGTGCTTACCTTGAAATGATCCCTGCTCGCAGTGCTCTCCAGTGCATACTGTTTACATTTCTCTCTTATGAATTATTAGTGTGATACGAACAAAGACTTTATAATGGGAGCAATGCATCAATGTCACATTGTATTATGCGGCTATCTCAGGGAGCCTTGTGCATAGTGATGGGCCTGACTGTGGCTGCTGGAATTTAATTTATGGTACATGTTCTGCATCGGACGGACAGCCCATGGGGTCTGATCAGGAAATGGGCACACAGGTGTGTGTTCAGGTGCTTCACTATATGCTGGGATGTGCATTTATGATGTCTGTTTATCTGAGTTCATCCTTTAGTATGTGTCTTTCTCTCTGTCTCTCTCTGTTTGTGTGTGGGTGCAGGCAGGAACAGGCTAAAGCCCCTTCGTCAGCACTAAGCAGTCCAAACTCAACCCCGCCCCTCTCACAATGTCTCTCTTTCTCTCCATCTCTCGCTCTCTGCCCCGCCCGTCAGGCGTTTGTTTATGTTGTTTTGTTTACATCTCTGTCTTGGCCAGCCAGCGCAGTGCTGATTAGCAACACTAGAGTGAAATTTTAATTTGCTCTGTTGCGTCCGATAAGGGCCCCGCGCAGCGTTTTTCATCTTCCGTGGATGAAACACAGAGCCTGCTTAGGTAATTGGCAGGCCGGGGTTATCCCTGGTCTGCATGTGGTTTCCACAAAATGCCAATTAATTCTGATTTAAAAAAAATAAGAATAATAGAAAAAAAACTGTCCAGTTGCATCATTGGGTGCAAGCTCATGTATTATTAGCTGGCTAATAAAATAATTGTAGTTTTTTGTTTTGCCCACTGTGCACTCATAACATCCCCTGGAGTCAAAGGTTGATGTTTAAACGCCCTGAAGAAAGGATTTAATTACTGCGAGCAGGCGTTGATTTGGTGTCAGCTGTTTCTCAGCTCTGTCTTATCCGAGCTGCTGGTGTCAGGAGGGAGCAGAGAAATCAAAACCAAAGCAATTTTGGGGAAGAAAGTTAATTGTCCATATGGGAGAATTTGACTTCTCCGTGTGGATGGAGGTAGTATGAGGGGTTTTGGATTTGACTTGATAGTCATTTCAATTTCATTTATCCACCTTATTTAGCCCCTTTCTGGCAGTGGTGACTTCTTCTCATGATCACCCTGTATGAAGAGCTTGAACTGTTCACTGGCATTCTGGGATTTGTAGGAGTTATCAGAGTATGTATGGTGTAAGATACAACTATACATGGATGTAATGGACCTTATAGGCTGTGTGCCAAGCGAAGAAAACCATAAATTACTCTTTCACTCTCAGCTGACTTAAAGTGGAGAAACAGGCTTTAATTTTGCACTCAATACACACACACACACACACACACACACACACACAGACAGACACACACACACACACACACACACACACACACAGACACACACACACACACACATACACACTAAGCTTTTCTTCAAGTAGCTTTGTGTGACATTTCTGGGAGGTTTTGCAGCAGCAGTGTTGCTTTGGTCATGATTTATCTAACAAATACACTCACATTGATATTTATCACAGACATATTTATCTAAGAAAAAAAAAATCAACCACAAGCAAGTGTAATTTGATCAGTTTCCCATTTTTTTGTGATAATTTTATTGAATTTTCATTTGTCTTTTCCATCTCAATAGGTCATAATTTACATAAACATACTTGGATGGAGATCTGGCTGCTGTCTTTTCTGTTAGCAGAGAGAGAGAGAGAGAGAATATAGGAAGGCCAGAGATGTATAAATGTAGGCGATATTTGAAGTGAGTCACATGGAGGGCTGCTGACTTCTGAGAAATGGGCCTGGCCGAGTTCAGAGAGAGAGAGAGAGAGAGAGCATCAGTATCTGAACTCTGGCAAATGTCAGCATAGTTAATATCCTCTCCCTCTGGATCTCACCCTGCTTCAGCTTTGTGAACGATGCGAGGAAAAAGAAGTATTTACGAGTTGTTGGCCTCACACACACATGCACGCGCGCACACACACACACATACATATATTGGGTTTCCTCCCTCTTTCAGTGTGTGTGTGTGTGTGTGTGTGTGGCTGGCAGGGTGCCAGGTCTCATGGTGGTGGGTGCTGCGGTGGCGCCCCATACCCCCTCCCACCCCGCCATCGCCACCACCCTGACCTTCACATATGCTAATTAGCCATGTGGAGCTGCTGAATGAAAGGACCACCCCTCCTCCTCCTCCTCTATCCCAGAGGAGGGGTGGTCTTTCTTACTCAGGTGGTCCTCTCTTACTCAGTTGTTTCCCTACGTGGGTTTATTTTTCTGTGTATTTGCAAAGGAAATGTGCGGCACATAACTATATACTTTCTAAACAGATGGTCCTCTACACAGATAGCTTTCACTTTGTCTCTGTTTGTGTTTTCCATGTCTTTCATCTGCCTCTCTGTCCCTGGCTGTCAGTAGCAAACTAGGTCTCCCAAGGGACCAGCAGTCAGTTCAGAGGTATTTAGACAGCCAGCATATCCTATCGAATATTTATACACCATACTGAACAGATCTGTGGGCCACTAGACTGAAACCCTGTCCTGCTTTAATGTTGCCTTCCCTGCAACAAGAGGGAATGTGAATCATTCAGGTCAGTCTCTCCAGAAATTAGCATTTTTGTGATTGCAGCAAATAATCCAAATTCAAAAAGTCAGCATGATATTCTCAAGTACCAACTGATCTCCTTCCTCTCTGTATAATACAGCTAATGGCCTGACAGTTCAGCTCTACAAAAAGAGAAGACAGCAGGATAATTGGCAGATTACCCTGGGAGTTTTATCTATTTAAGAATTTAGAAGATTTGTGATGCACATTCTTTTGTATATTATTAACACTGTATAATTTTAGAATTTCTTTTACCTTGAGCTTTTGGTTTAGCCTCGCTGACAAAAAATACTCTGCTTATTAAAAAAATGAGCACAGTAGAAATAAAACTTGAAGTGAGGTGATGAAGAGTTAGAGGTGAAAGCATTTTTAAGAATTTGAAGACAGAGTTTTTTTCTTCTTTGTTAATTCAGGCTCTTGTATTTTTATATTTTTATATTTTGTTCAGGAAATGAAAAAAGGATGGTAGAAGAATTTTTCAGTAGTTTTTGATTCATTAGCTATATGTTTTATATCACAGAAAGTAAAAATATGTGACTGTCAGATGGAGGTAGTCATGTTTTGGTAACACTTAAGTCCTTTTTGTTTCATTGGTTCTTACAGTGTCGCTACACAACATCACAACACTGAGACAACCTGCTGCATAATCTTGTGTTTTTTGTCAAATTAGTTGTAAAAATATAAATGTCTGTTCACCTAGACTTCATGTATGAACTGCCAATCGCTGCCATCCTACACTCCTCTTACCAGCCTGTGAGAAAATCATCATTATCATCAACATCATCATCACCATCATCCGTCACTTTACACATCAAAGCCTCTGCACTCCTCTCTGTTTCCAGACTGTAGACTGTGCACTCCAGTCACACGTCTTGCTGTTTGGTTTGAGTTGATCCTAATCAGCGCTGGCACGGTGGGACCATTTGCTCAGTAGAAAGAAAAAAAAAAGAAAAAGAAAAAAAACGAATACAACCAAACAGCACCAGCAAGGCGCTGTCTGTCGTTTGTGAAGCACAGAGAGACAAAAATAGAAAAACGATGGGACACGGACAACGCACCGAGTTTCTGTTAATGAGTTTTGTCTGTTTCTTCAGGTCGTTTGGTTTTCTCTCAGAGTCACACTTTCTTTTTTTTTTCATCCTTTTCTGTCACACAAATATAGACAACACAAACACGCACATACATGCACACACTCTTAAACATGCACTTATGTGTGCACATCTCTCTCTCTCTTGTCTATAGTGCTGACTGGTCAACCATGTATTTTCCCAGCCACAACACGTTCCTGTCATCTTTTTCCTTTCCTACCAAACACAAGATTGTCCATTACAGTTTACTGCGAGTGTGTGTGTGTGAGAGAGAGAGAGAGAAAACAAAACTTGTGTGAGGATATATTGGTGATTTATAGACACCGGTCACAACAGGACACTAGTGGTCACTCCTGGCTAAGCGCTGCCTCATTTAGATCAATTTTATTTTAGCAATTTAGGAAAAAAACTTCACACCACTTCCCCCTCTAAACACATATACGGAGTGGATACACACACGCAAGATGTTATGTTAGAAATGTGGTTGTGATGTGTCGCACTGGGTGAAGGCATATTTAGCCCTCGTATTTGTCTCTTTTTCTCGCATTAAGCACATCTCTGATATGGCCAGACTTGTGTGCCACATTCCAACCACTCCTCTGAAACAAACCGGATGAACTGGATTAGATATCGACAACACAAGTGAACTTTATTTTAGAGTTTAAATGTCTTATTTCTTTAAGATGTTAATTCCTCCAAAGGATATCAATACATCTGGAAGCGCAGATGTACGCTGTGCACACTTAATTTCCCTGCGCCTGTGTGCCTGTGTGTTTCCAAGTGCATGCACGCGTGTGTGTGTCTCCCTACTCAATGAACATCCATAGTTACTGTTGGCTAAACATGCAAAGGTTACTGTAATGTCAGACACATGCCAGAGGGGAGTGTGGAATACCACATTAACATAATCCATAGACAACTGTCCCATTTACAAACATTGCCATGCCAGGCTGATCGCCACAGCACCGCAGGAGCACATGACTGCTCGTGCTTCTGCCACGCTGCATAAGTACTGAATGGAGTAACTACAACAAGATCCTCTAACAGAAATACATTCACAAGGGAGACGGCTAGTTGTCAAATTTTGGCATGACTCGTCAGGACATATTATGACGCTGTAGAAAATGCGAAGACGTCGTTGTTTTGCCAGGGTGCACGTGTGAACACTTTGTCATGTATCGTGAGAACACCTACTAATTGAGTGGATAGAGACTTTATTAGATTCAGCATGAAAGTATTGGAATCAGACCAACATAGAGCCTTATGCGGAGGTTCACTCCTGAGCGATTCCAGTGTCAAAAAAAAATATTGAGAATGGCTCTCCAGGGCATTTTCTTATCCAAATATCCGCAATTCAGAAGGAAATGTAGTTGTAATTTTTATTAATTTTTTTAACCACTAAGGCCAAATGATTTATTTTCTAAGCAAAGTCTTGCTTGCTTTTGGGAATCACAACTGTAATGAATACAAAGTAAGTAACCACTGAACTAATATTTGAAGCATTCAGTGTTAATTAGATGTTTTATGGTAGTGGAGGCGGCTAACATGTTGCCCTCTCACCCACTGGGGCTGGAGTCTGTGCTGACAGTCGGAGTGATTGTTTTGATAATTATGTGTGCATAAGCTGGAGAAGAGGCTCTTACCGCATTATGAAAAATACATTTTATATTTACAGCTCGGTTTGACTGTGCGAGACTGCGCTTTCAGCATTGTTTTGAGGGATTCATTGTTTTCACTCGCATAACGGGTATTTTAATTAGTCTGTCTTTGGAAATTCCCTGTGTGTGTTGTGGTTTGTGTTGGACACTGCAGACTCCCACAGCTCCCAGACATTTCTCAACTTTTTACACATTGGCCACATTCCAAAAAGCGGAGTCATGCGGAAACTTCTGCCTATTCACATTTTCTCCTCTGTATTTCAGAGGATAAACAACCTCTCCATCCCTCTGTACTGTTCTGTCCCTTCTCTTTTCCCCAATTGTTTCCAAGTCTCTGTCTTTTTTGTCTTTTGGATGCTAGTTGCGGGTGACCTTGGCTGGTGACTACAGTGCCTACTCATTAAGTAGTAAAGATGAATGGTTCCATTATAGCAGGGGGAAAAAACGAGCGGGGCCAATTAGCGGTAATTAACAGCGGAGAGGGCGAGGCGCTCTGGAGGGCACCCTGACCCGGACTCTGGAGGGGGCAGAGGGGAGCAGGGAGCACGTGTATGTGTGGAAAAGATTTAGGTATATGTTCGTAAAAAAAAGTGCGCGTGTGTGTATTTGGGGAGGTGTGCGTTTGTACATAAACGTATACATGATTATAGGTGTATGTGTATTGATGTAATGGGAAGGTGTGTATTTTTGTGTGTTGGAGGGGACAGTTATAGGTGTGTGACGATCAATGTGAGGATGTGTGGGGGTTGAATTTAGATGTACGTACATGATATCAATATAATAGGAATGTGTAGTTGTGAATGTAAGAGGTTTTAAGTTTTTAAGTGTGTGTTTATGTGTAATCAATACCATGGGAATGTGGTTATATGTGTGTGAATATGAGTATTAAGGTTACAGGTGGGTTTCAGGGGTGTTTATGGAGTGTTTAAATAAATGGTATTTATATAGCACCTTTCTAGTCTTCTGACCACTCAAAGTGCTTTACACTACATGCCAACATTCACCCATTCACACACACATTCATACACTGATGGTAGAGACTGCCATGTAAGGTGCCAACCTGCTCATCGGGAGGAGTTTCTAATCATTCACACACACACACACACACACACTCACACACCCATGGCACAGCCTTTCGGGAGCAATTTGGGGTTCAGTATCTGGAGGAGCCAGGGATGGAATTGACCCACTCTACCTCTGAACCACAGCTGCTCCTTAAGGTGTATATCTGTATCTTTGCATGTACATTATAAGACAAAGCTGGAGGTGTATACCATCGCAGACATTCCTGTGTGCTGACAGATGGGAAAATCACCAGGGGATTCGGCACATTTGAGCATTTGGAGGTGACAGGGTCAACAGCCGGCAACACCTCTCTTAGACTCTTGACCCCTGATGTGATGTCACTCCCCCTCCTGGAGCCCTTTGGTGCGGCCAGGGAGCTTGTTAGGCTTGAGAATAAAAGGTCTGAGAAGAAAAGGCCCTGAAATGCCAAGCCAATATACCATCAGCGCTAATGAACATTTTGTGATGATTTTTGTTCTTAATTGGGGATTTTTTTTTTTTTGTGCTGATCTGCAGTATTTTAGCATCTCAGCATCAAGGTGAAACTCAAGGTTGTTCAGAGAGAGACTCTCTTACTCTCCCACTGTCTTCCTCTTTCTCAGTGGCTGTGCTTGATTTATTCACCCCACCTACTTCCCGTTTTTTTTATCAGTTCTTGGGTGAAATTGTCACAGACGTGTAATCCTTTGGGTGCCGCTAGCTGGGAGACCTACACGTGAGCCACGTACTTGGAGAGATGGGTGTGTGTTTGTAATGGTTGGCGGTGGGGCGTCTAAACAGTAGGTAGCACCAGGTCTTGTGTCCAACATGGAAGACCTGGCAAGTTAATAAAGCGATGTACAATACACCAGGAGACAAGGCTGTGTTGTCACTTTAACAGACATGTTAGAATTGGCAGTTAGTGTGAGAGAGCATTTGTAAAGGCTGGGGATTTTTTAAGGTATTTTGCAAAGTGCTGGCAAAGTGCTGCTTTCAGGGCCCCTGAAATTGCAATGCCTGGTAAATGGATGGTTTGAGGAGTATACAATGTATTAGAAGTCAATTGTGCATGGGAGGGCCTATTTTCCATATCGCTAGTCGAACAAGTGTGTCACTCTGTGTGTGTGTGTGTGTGTGTGTAGCTGTTGCATCTCTGCCTTCGTGGCACATACACACGCACATACAGACTATACATGCCCCTGCTACATCTATTCCCCTGTTGGTTCAATGTGTCTCGGCTCCGTCATGTGCAGGTTTGTCTGTATGGTAGGGTTGGGGGGGGGGGGGGGGGGGGTTACACTGTGGGGGCCGCGGCATACATCAGAAACCATTACCCATAATGGCCTCTTTCCCCACACCCCGCATATCCATTCCCTTTCCCTCTTCTGACATTTATTTTATGACTGCTTACATATCAAATATTTAAATAAACAGAAATAGGGGCTTCGGCTGCGGTTTGCCTGGGGGTGACGGGGGGAGTTGCGGCGGAGAGAGGAAGGGGATGGATGATGACATTCATTTCCGAAACTAGGAAAGAAAAAAGCAGGGTTGGGTGGGTGGGTTGGTGGTGGTGTAGGGTGGGAGGAAAAGCAGGAGCAGCGGAGAGGAAGGGGGAGAAAAAAAATGCTTCGCTTGGCTCCAATCAAAGCAGGCGGCGTGTTTTTTCGCTTACGCCTGGCAGCAGCAGTGACAGACGGTTGTGTATGCGCATGTGTGCATGGGTGTGAATGTTTATGTGCGTGTGTGCACACTGTCGTGGGGCTCATCCGTCAGCGTTTCCTGGGGACGCAGGAGGACGTGGGAGAAGGCCCTTGTGGCTCATAAAAAGCAGCCCGCTGTACTGAAGCAATATCAACTGCAACCGCCAAGGAGATCAGAGCACGACGCAAAGTAACGAAGGGAAAAAAAAACAACAACAAGAAAAGAAACAAAGTGAAACACAGCAATGAGAGGAGGTGGAAAAAAGAAAGGACAGAGGGAGGGATGCGAAGGTGAGGTGGAGGAAGATTTATCTCGTTTCCTCAGGAGAGGATGATGGAGAAAAGGTGGGGAGGAATGTGAAGGGAGAGGTAGAAAATAAAGGGGAAGAAAAGAGAAAGGTGTGTATATATATATATACATATATGTGTGTAGAGAGACAGAGTGGTCCTGGGGTGCAGGCGGCTAGTCTTGCGCTGGCTGGCGTCGGTGGGAGGCCCATTACTGTCAGGCTAATCTTAAAATAATTAATTGCGAAGTCGACGCTTTTTAAAGAGTATTGTAATTGAATCCTAAATTAGGCTTGGGAAAGGGGACGCGTCCTGCTTTGCTGCAAGTCTGTTCCCATTCTCCAGTCATACACACACGCACACATTAGTGGGTCATGCGCACAGGCGGGCAGAAGGAAAAAAAAGACAACAGGCGAAGGAAATGCTAATGAAATGCATATTTGGGGAGAAAGGGGCCATCTATAATTTAGCTGTGCTCTTTGAATGTGAATGATGTGTGTGCAAGCGCTGTGATTTATTTTTGTTGTGCAGAGGGATAATTCTGTCAGAGTAGGCTTTTATTCTTGTAAACAAATGTGGGGAAAAGAGCAGAATAAAAGTGGAGTAATAAAGTAAACAGAATGGTATGAATACATTTAGCTGCTGGCATGAATAATTTGTATAGGGGACGGAGGGGTTTGATGAAAGAGAGATGACAGATATGGGAGCCTTGATATTGCCTGATGAAATTTTGGGTTGGCCTCCGATTCGCTGTTTTCTGGCACTTGTTTTCATTTCTGTGTGTTTTTTTTTTTCTCGCTGATTAGTGCTGTGTATCTCTTCCTTTCCCACACCCGCGCAAGTAGGTAGAACATAGCCTTCACAGACACATGCACACACCCAACATTCACTTTATAACCCCTCAAATCCTCCAAGGCCCTTTCGTACTAGCCTCCTCAACGAGGCTCTGCTTAAAACAAGCAGCTCAATGTGCTTTCACTTACACACACTGCTGCCCACATGGCTCCTCCTGGATGACCCCTGCAAAAACTATAGGCTATAGAACTTTCTGGATCAAAGCTCTGGGAAAAGGGTCTGCCCTCCATAAACGTCGGCCCTGCTCCATAACTCTGGCAGGAGCCAGGGAAGAA
Source organism: Thunnus thynnus (assembly GCF_963924715.1). Taxonomy (NCBI): domain Eukaryota; kingdom Metazoa; phylum Chordata; class Actinopteri; order Scombriformes; family Scombridae; genus Thunnus; species Thunnus thynnus. The sequence continues at coordinate 20,141,354 of NC_089532.1, read as the reverse complement.
AGATGGCACAGGGTGCAGGGTCAGGGAGACAGTTTAGGAAGGCAATAATGGAAACTAAGCAGTCAACAGATGCCTTTGGTAAAGGCTAAAAAGTAGAGGAACTGGGATTATCTGCAGGATAATTTAAGCCCTTGCTTCAAGGTATAGGCTATAAACTCTTATTGTCATAGTCATGTTGTTCATTGAGATCAATATTGGCAAATTTACTTCATTTTACAGTATGTTTGTATATAACTATGATAAAGGCTTCAGATATTTAAAGTATTTGATTTTATTGATGTGCTCAGTGTTGACCTTTTACTGTATCAGCTTCAGAAGCACAAAGAGATTCCAGGATTATGTATACATGGAGTTGCAGTCATTCAAATAGCTTGAAGTATTTTCTGTTACAGTGCACTGTGCCTCAATCTCACCTCCACAAACACTACAGGAACCAGTCTAACCACTCCGCCAACATGTTGGCCCATGCTGCCGTCTGCCCCGATGCACTGGGCTGTGCACTCCAGGTTCAGCTTTCTTGTCGTCTGTATTAAAATCCTTGTCAGAATTGAAATACAATGAAATTCTTTAGCTCTGGCACAAGAATCTGGCTGCATCTGTATGACAAATCAAACGTTCCTCATGCTGTTTTCCAAATGTTTGAACCGTATTCAACTCCTATTTGGCCCAGATCTGACAGCTATAAACTTGGCTCAGAACATCCCATTTTCTCCTGGCTGACTGGGATGAATAACAGCAGAGAGGACAATATTGTGGTCGAGCTGAGCACGGCTGACTCTTCTGTCTCTGTGATCCCTCTATCAATAAGGAACACAGGCCTGTCAGAAGACCTGCCAACTGTCTGGCTGTCCACGCAGCCTGCTCTCTACACAACATCTGGACACAGATGGTACACACTAAACACACACACACACACACTCACACACAATACAAATACACATGTTTTACTGATACTGGCAGACGTTCATAGACATGCTGTACCTATACAGTTGGTTAATATAGTGATGTGTAACTATACATGCATCCTCATGCACATTCATATCCACAAACATAATTAACTCACATATTGATCAAGGTCTTTCACATTATCTCTCAAGTCCAAACAAGTCCAACAGAAAAAGAAACTTAACCAAATCTTTAACCCCCCAAATACCAGAAATACACATACAAACACTATACATAACCAGACATCTGTGAAAGGAAATAAATAACAAAAATAAAATGAAATGACAGAAAAATTTGTTACATTGTCATGCTGTCAGCTACCATATCCTCAACAAAGGTTAGAAAAGGCTGCCAAATAGTATGAAATTTCCTAGTAGACCCTCTGACAGTATATCTAATTTTCTCCAATTTAAGATGGTACATGACTTCCCTGATTCAATGACTATATGTTTGTGGAATAGGGTCTTTCCATTTAAACAATATCAGGCTCCTGGCTAGAAGAGAGCAGAAGGCCAACATGCTGATTTCCCACCTACTAAGAGGGACTCCCACCGGGGCCACACCAAACAGTGCAATGAATGGAGACGGCTCTACTGCTTTTCCAAATATCCTAGAGAGAAGGAGAGAAGGTCTCAAAGATGGATTGCCAGAATGTGTAAAGCTTTGGACATGTCCAAAACATGTGCAGCAGAGTGGCTGCAGCTTGCCTGCATTGATCACATGTGGGATCTATGTTGGCTTTGATCTTAGAAAGTCTGACTGTAGACCAGTGCAAACGGTGCACAATTTTGAATTGAATAACAGCATGCCTAAGACATATGGATGAGGAGAAAATTCCCTGCATTATTTTGTGCCAAGTTTCTTCTGAAATTGGTTCGTCTAAATCTGTTTCCCATTTATTTTTAAGGAGGTCTAAAGGCGTCAAATTGTAAGTGTTGAGTAGTTCGTAAATTATGCTTATAGCCTGTTTTTGGACCGATTTACGGTAAAAAATTGACAGAGAAGTGGGAGAGCATGATGGAAAGCAACCCGGGTTCGAGGCTACAATGTTCCGGAGCTGCAAGTACCAATAAAAGTGTGATCTGGGAATCACATTTCTGCACTAAATGTTTGAAGGAGGCAAAATTGCAGTCAATATAGAGATCAAACACAAGACCATACCCCTTCTAGACCAGGTACCAAAAACCTCATCCATCACTTATGGGACAAACATGTGGTCTTTTGCAATTGGCGCAGCCTGTGATAGGTCATAAAGGGAGAAGAGAGAAGGATCTTCTAAAATGATTCCAGGTTTTGATTGAAAATGATTTTGATTTTGTGTGAATGGCAGTTTAGAACACAATAAGGCTGCTAGAGAAATGGTCCCAATAGACACCCCCTCCAGAATTGCCCAATCAGGGACAGTGACATCGTTTCTCACCCAGCATAGCAATGCTCTTATGTTGTGTTTGGGAGCACCTGGTTAGGATGCCTCCTGGACACCTCCTTCTTGGAGGTGTTCCAGGCACGTCCAACTGGTAGGAGACCCCAGGGCAAACCCAGAACACACTGGAGGGACTACATATCTCTTCTGGCCTGAGAACACCTGGGGATCCCCCAGGAGGAGCTGGAGGGCAGTGCAGGGTGAAGGATGTCTGGGCTTCCTTACTTAGTCTGATGTCACCGTGACCCGGTCCCGGATAAGCAGTGGAAAATGGATGCATGGATGGATCTGATTATTTAGTTTGGAAAAGAGTGATTTTGTTAAAAAGACCAGAAGACACTGGAATATATACAAAAATTTAGGCAGTACGTTCATCTTTACTGTATTAATTCTTCCACCCAGAGAGAGACACAGGGCATCCCAGCGCTCAATATCTTGCCTCAGATTAGATAATAGAGGCTGATAGTTAGCTGCATATAGATCTTTATGTTTATGTGTAACCCATATCCATAAGTACCTGAATTTCTTACCTAACTAGACCCTGACTAGTCCCAGCTCCAACAGACATCAGCTCATTTTTCTGAATGTTAACTTTGTAGCCAGATATTTTGCCAAATTCTGTAAGTAAAACTATTAACTTAGGGACACTTAAGGGGTTACAATATGTACAATTGCATATCGTCCGCATAAAGTAAAACTTTATGTTCAAATCCTGCACACTGAATTCCCTTGATATCAGCATTTTGCCTCAGAGCTAGAGCAAGTGGTTCCATTGCAACCGCAAATAGAAGTGGGGACAAAAGACACCCCTGTCTCATGCTGCTTTGGAGCTCAAAGCAGGTGGACAGATTATTGTTAGTGCGCATGGCAGCCATCAAAGATGTATATAAATTCGATCCGTGACATGAACTTATGGCCAAATCCAAACCTCTTCAGTGTACTGAAAAGATAGCCCCACTCCACCCAGTCGAAGGCCTTTTCAGCATCAAGTGAGAGCACTACCTCTGGTGCACTGGGTGGAGAGGGGCTATAAAGGATATTCAAAAGGCGTCTAATGTTAAAAAAAAGATTCTTAAAGAACCCATTTGGTCAGGTAATATGATGGAAGGACGAACCTCCTGCAAGCAGCGCCCCAGAACTTTAGCAAGGATTTAAGCATCAGTGTTTAGAAGAGAAATTGGACGGAATGAGCTGCACTTAAGAGGATTTTTGTCTTTCTTGAGTATTAAAGAAATAACCTGACACATGGTTGGAGGAAGTGATTTTAATGAAAGTGATTCTTCAAAGACTGTCAGTAATAAAGGTGAGAGTTGGTCTGAGAATTTTTTGAACAAGTTTGTTGGGTAACCGTCTGGTCCCCAAGATTTGTGACTTTGCATAGACCTGATTGCTGATGCTATCTCTGCGGTCGAGATGTCCTCCGCCAATCCAGTAGCCATCCCAGGGTCTATAGAAGGGACACGCAGGGTCTTAGAAAAATCTTCAAGTGCACCAGGGCTTACTAATGAATCAGAGGTGTATGACTGATTGTGACTGTTTGAAAACAGAAGTTAATTTTTAGGCTATCTGTGCTTTCTGAGCCTTGCTCATCGTTTATTATAGGAATGGTCTGATTGGCAGTTCTTTGCTCAGCTGATGAACGAGTATCCATCCAGCCTTTTCCCCATGTTCATAGCACCCATTTTGCGATTTAGAGATAAGGTATTCAGCCTGTCGTGGTGACAGGAGATCAAACTCAGCCTGCAATGACATAGGCTTTGTCATCGTGTCTGCAGAGGGCAGATGTCTATATACCTATCCAGCTCCAGTATCTCTGAATAGGTCTTACAAACTGGTGCAATGTCATGTTTGGTAAATGAGAGAAAAGATTGGAGAAGAATACAGAGTTATCCCAGTTTGGTGCATAACTATTGGCTAAGATGACCAGACCTACCACAATAACGTAGTGCCTTGTGGGGTCAGACTTACTCCTGTCATTGTGAATGGTGTGTTTTTTATCAATTAATATGACTGCCCCTCTAGTCCTTGAGTGGAACTTGGAGTGATATATCTGTCCTGCCCATCCCCCTTTTATTCGAAAATGATCTGTTATACATAAATGGGTCTCCTGAAGGAAAGCAATATCTATATTAGCTGTTTTAAATGTGTAAATACCTTTTTACGCTTCATTGGATGGTTAAGTGATTTAACGTTCCAACTCAAAGTTGAGATTAACTCACATATTGATTTAAAAATCCTTTTTACTCGCACTCGTAGTGTGTAAAAATCACATACACTACACTTTGCCATGTGGCTGAATATATACAGTAAATACACACACTCACACACCCTCTCCCACAGAATCGGACACATGGTGAAATCTGTGTTGCAGCCAAAAGATCTGTCGCCTCTCCTGGGAAATATGTGCTTCCCTTTAATATGTCTGGCCTTTAATAAAAACCTGAACATAAAAGGTCGGTCAGGGGTTGGTGTGTAAAACAACTCATGATCAGGGTACTTATTCTGGCCACATACTGGCTTGCTGTGATATAGATTCAGTATGTGTTTACACTGTTACTAAATGCTTAACTAATAATAGTAAGTATCAGCAATTGTTTCTTTTTTTTCATTTAGTGAAAACATATAAGGCTGATGGAAACTCATGTTGCATTTATACCTGAAATAGATGAAAAAGAATACTGGAGATGATACAGGAGATGTACATACTATAGACACTCACACATTTTCAGTGTGATCATGTCCAAATCAAATTAAGTACCTTTAATTGCAAATATCACTCAATTTTCTCAGTCATATGTTATTCATATGGTCTGGCATAGCCTGTCCACCGTAAACATAGCTGCCCTGGGGCTTAGCAATAATGGGAGTGAATGCTGGAGTTCAGTGTGCGTCAAATCTGTGTATGTGCAGTCAGGCCATGCATCAGGGCTCCCACAGGCCTGGAGCCTCTCATTGATCGACCCAGCTCCCCCACCTCATGTTCCCCAGCCAGCTTCAGTGATTGATTCCCAGTCAGGGCCCAGGAGATGGGAGGCCTGGCTCGGGCTCACAGAGCCTGGGGCCTCCCAGAGGGTGACCTAAAGGGGCTGCGGGGGGAGGGAAGCCTATTTCCAGGGCCCCTAACCCAGGTCGAGGAGCCCATTTCTGGGGAAGCCTTCACAGCGGGGTGGAAGAGTGGAGGCTCACATTCATTACAGCGCTGCTGCTGCCGTGACCGATATATATGGAGGTGTGGGGAACAACAAGGTGGGGTGATGGTGGAGTGTGCGTTTGAGTGTATGCATGCAAGAGGTGAAGAGGTTAAGAGATATTGGTGCATGGGGGTTTGGGGGGAAAGAACACTGCCTTAACATGCTATTACACAATCTATCATAGCCATACACACACACACACACACACTCACACACGAAAGCTGGAATACATTTTATGACTCCACTTACAATGTTCAAGCCTCTAACCTGCTGTTCCCATCCACACTGAACATTACCGCTGCCGTGCATCAACAAGCCTCTCTCCATGTCACTTTACGACGGTTGAGTGGAGGGGGAAAAAATTATATGAAAATCAATTTTTTTCTAATTAACTTTGTAAATTTCCCGCTGAGCTATCAGACATGGGGGCCTTGTGTGTCGTGCCGAGTCCGATAATGAAATCAATTTGGTTCAAATTGTTTCAGGTGACTTTTAATGAGTATCTAATATCCGCCTGAGGAAGGAAGGTCAGGATATCTGTTGGTTATTTGTGTTTTTGTGAGGTTTTTTTTGTTTTTTTTTAAGTGATGGATCACCTGCAGGAGAAATATGGATGCTTCCACCCTGGAGGACTGGGCAGTGGTCCAAAACAAACTGCCTGAATGTAAATCCTTGTTTTTAGTTGGGAGCCTCTTTAACTGCACCACGGGTGTGACCTAGTTTGACAACTTGCTTTTTATAGATACAGTACATTTTCTATTTATTAATTCCTTGATGAAAGATATTTTTTATTAGGATACTACACCTGCATTTCTGGCACACCAAACAAAATCAAGGAGGACAGGTGGAAAAAGGCTTAATAACTGGAAGGGGGACCTATTGTGGTCTTGCTTTAGATAGTGCTTTCGCATTCATAATTTACTCTTCTCCCTCTCCTTCAATGGCCAGCCTCCCAGCCTGAGGAGCTCGTTAAGCTTTGCCTTACAGGGAAGACTAATGGATGGCAGAGAAAGCCCCCTCAGGACCTTTTAGTATCATTTCTGTTGGTCTGCTCGCTTAGTATTCACTTATGTATTTTCACCCTACTCTGAGCACAATATCATGAATAACCATTGCTAATTCATAAACACACTTGGCGATACGGGACATCGTTCATAATTATCCAAGCTGTAGAAATGCAGTTCCTCTCCAATACCATTCCATTAGCAAAGGTGGTGATTTCCATGAATAAGGGGGGAATCTAGCCTGCATATTTAATACCAGTATTTCGGCTCGGCTGCACGAGATGTGGGAAGCAAAAGGGCAGCACATTTACTCAAATAGCCTGTTCTCTCTCTTTGGGGCAGATGGAGTTATTGTTATTTTTCTCCCTCCTGCCCCTTTTTCCTCTCTTTCATTTGGTTGTATAACAGCATCTCTCCATGGGGTTCTGTGGGCTGGGGAAGTTAGAGAGGAGCACATTCCTCTCGTTCCACCACGGCCCTTAGATGAAATGGGCTTTTTCGGCGGCCCTCCTCTGTCCCAGGGTCGCGGCAGGCAGGAAGCACACAGGACTGCGAGACAAGAAAAGACTGGGAATGTAGCAAGACTCTCACTCCCCCACATCAGTAACAGATTCCATGGAAATAGGCAGACAGTGCTGCAAGAGGTGCCTCCACTATTTCCTGAAAGCATTTCATTTGCATTAGTTTCAAAGCAATAGTTAGCAATAGCACAGTCTTAGCTAAAGGCTTTTCAATGGATTTTCTACCCAGTGAGAAACTTTTGCAAGGGTAGACACTACTGATCTGTAGCAAAGTTTGTACGATGATTTAAAAACACGCTCAGCACATGTAAAAACAGCAACCTGACAGAAAAGAAGAGTACGGAGAATTTTGATCTTGGACCAGATATGAAAAACACTACAGAATGTGCTCCACTCGCTCTAACTAGAACCTCTTTATCTTTTTTATCCATGAGGCTATCATCACTTGTAATACAGTGGAAATCTGTATGAATTCAGTCTTAGGAAACTGCATCCAGGAAGGAGATTTTACTGGCAAATTCGAGGTCCGTGCTCTACCACACGTGTTTCCTCTACACTGTTTGGAGACGATTGCATTTTATTTGTTTTCATTCTTTAATGGCGTGTCGCAGGCATGTCAGCCGCATCTCGTTTTGTCATTGAGGTTTTTCCTCTCTCTCTCTCTTTTTTTTTGTCCCTGCTGCTTCTCTAGCTCTCAGCCTCGGTGAAGGAAAAGGGCTCCGGCGACCCTGCGACCCCAATCTCACTTGAGACAGATGAAGCAGCCTCTCTCCTTCTCTCTCTCCCCCCCCCACACCCCCACCTCCTATCCTCCTCCCTCCTCTCTCCCCTCTTCTTCTCCACCCCCCCTCCTCCCTCTCTCTTAATGACGTCTTTGTGCTGGCCGTGACGAACCGAACGCTCGGCAACTTTTCCTGATGCACATGGGGGGGGGGGGGTTGGAAGGGGCGGGTGTATTTCTAAGCACCCTTATCAGTGTGTGTGAGCATGTGTTTGTGTGTGGTGTAAATATTGGTGTCAAACGCAGAGGGCAACACCGATCACCAGCTCCGAGGACGACGTAGAAGAGAGAGCAATTATGTGCATTGCGCCAAACACAAAAGCACGCCGGTTGTCCGCGTTACAATAGCCTCTTCAATGTGTCCGCCTTTCGTTCTCAACTCACCACATCATTGCCAAACATCTGCTGTGTACGTATACATTTCCACCCGTCTCTCCTCTGTGGCCGTCATTCACTGCACTTCTCTTTCCTCAGATAATTTCATGCTGCTCATTGCTAGCCAGCCTTCATGCCTAGATGCCTGTGCCATCCAGGCATATTGGGCTAAGGAAAGGCAATTTGGCTCTACCCAGCTCCCTGCGGACCAGTGCTACTCTTCACACTGTCATTCGTTACGAGACTTTTTACTAACAAGGCATGCATGCTGAGATGTAGGATGAGATTGTGTTTCAAGACATAATTCACTGAATTCGGTCCTTTGCGATGCAGCAGTCACATGGGAACACCATCATGCACACAGCTGAGCTACTTCACTGCGAGACGGCGTCAAGTTTTTTTTTTTTAAATTGGGATAAATTGATAGATCTGTGAGGGCTTAGTGTTGTGTGTTGTTGTCAGTATTTAGTTAACTAGCTTGATTCCTGGCAGTGAAAGTGAAGTGATAGACCGTTACTGAAGAGTGATCTATTCCTCACGGAGGCCGGGCAGGGAGGAGTTAACAACGTGCTGCTCCTCTCCTCTCCGCTTGATGACATCAGTATTGTCTCTGCATCCATGAAATTAATTTTTCTAATCTTAGTCAGCAGGAGCGGGGGAATTTGCACACATTAATATGGAACTCGATCTGTACTCGCCCACTGCTGCAGTCTCTCTTCTCCTCTTTCTCCCTCCTCCTCTCCTCCTCTCCCATATTTTCTCTTTCCATCCTTTCTATTTTTTTTTCTCCCCCCCTGTTTGAAACAGTAGGCCCAAATGCACAGGGTTTCAAGCCTGAAATGCAGAGCTTTGTTCTGGAGGCCGAGGCATCGCCGGGCCCCGCAGTGTAATAGGAATTGGAGAGTGCTCTGCTGCATGGTATAAATAAATAACATAAAAGACAAGGCTGATTGTCCCAGCAGACCAACCAGCTCTGGCTGCAGCATGTTGATTCTCCAGAGACAGATGCGGCACAGAGGATAAAGAGGATCCGTTGACAATAATTATCCTTATTTGTTTCTCCTCAGAAATTCACACAGGCTAAAATGGTTTCATTACACAGGAATAAAAGCTGGATTTCTGCAGTAGTCTTTCCAGGAAAAAGAGAAAATAATCAATACCAAAAAAGCATCCTGGGGCTAATCAATTTTGGTGTATCTTGTTAAAGGTGATATTTAGAACTATTTTACCATGGCACTAATTTGCGCGTTGCGAGCGCCAAATAGGTCTTTACACCTCATAGCGGAAAAATATTGTTGTAGTGTTTTTGTCATACATCACATTAAAGACTCAACAGATCTAAGTAGCGAACTGTACAGCTCAGAGCTGCAAAGCACCAACACTAGCTACTAGTTCATTGAGCCTGAAATGGTTCTATAGAAAGTGCAACAATAAAAATCTTGTTGTAGACAATATTTAACCTCCAGGTGATATAAGGAATCATAATCGCTCATTGAATTTCTCTTTTGAAGTTCAAACAATTTCTGAAGTAGCTGTCGCTCAATAATGCGGCTTGTAGCCTATAAAGAACATATGAAGGAACATTTTATTACAGTATTGGTTATGTGGAGACCACAATGCTTTTAGAGTCAGAAAAAACAGAGGATTTTCGTGGAAACACTAAAGCCCTGAAGACTGATATCTACAAAATAGCAACACTAATCTGACAGTATTGTTACCTGTCAAGTGTCTGAGCCTGTCTCTGTGCGGTCCTTCACTGTTGCCTCTGTGTTTGTGTGTGTGTGTGTGTGTGTGTGTGTGGATAGTAAATAACTGAAATGAAGGGCTGATGCAGACAGGTGATGATTTGGTCATCTAGTGTGAAGGACAAGGGTAGCAATAGCCACAGGGACATGTGTATGTATGTGTGTGTGTGTGTGTGTGTGTGTCTTCTCCAACATGTTCAGCGACCACGGCTGATAAAACAAAAGATTCTTTAAAATAATTCCCCGCGTTCAAAATGAAATTGGAATAATAACCATTTACCAATATTGTTTTATGTTTGTTTGATCCCAGTGTGTGTCTCATAATCCACAAAAACCGAGCCTTTTGTGTCTAGCATTTTGTCTCTTTCTGATTAACAACTTAGCACATTAAAGCGAGAAGGAGTAAAATCATTTTCGCAACATAAAAATGTTGTCGATTGAGCTCAGAAAAGCAATTTAGCAGGTTTCACCCCACAGTAATTTCACCCATGTTTTGTTTTAATGGCTTTGTTTTGCAAAAAAAAAAAAAAAAAAAAAAAAAAAAGGAGAAAAAAAAAGCTCACGAGAGTCAGAACGCTGGAGAGGAGTTCATAAATTGAATTTTAAATTTAGCAGTTGAATTACTCTTGTCTCCCATGCCCCCCCCCTCCCCTCCCCTCCCCCCCTCACCCCCCCCTCCTCCCCTCCCTCCTTCATTGAATGGCATGCCCAGATGAACAAAAGTGAAAAACACATTTGAAGAAAATAAAAAACAATTTCTGTGTATTCCCACTAGTATTTTATCTGCTGTCCCTCCTGGCACAAACACAATTCACTTCGTGTCATATTCATAATTTTTTTCCTAAGTACAGCCATTTCTCTGAGGGGAGAGAAAAAAAATAATGTTTCAATTTGTCAAGAATTGTTGTCGTTTTTTTTTTTTTTTTTTTGTGCCTGGTGGTGTGAGGGAAATGGCGGGCATATCTCAAGGAAAAAGGCTGCAGTGGGCTGAAATCTCATTTAGTGGAACTTGTCATGAGAGCAGATATGAGGCTCTGTGAGGGGAGGCGGAGAATACTCTTTTTTTTTTTTTTTTTTTTTTTTTTGCCTCTATGGACAGGTGTGGATAATGTCATGTGTGGAGGAAGATAGGACCAATGTATCTGATAGCTTTATGTAATTTTATTGCTGCAGTTTTCATTTAAGAATTTCCCTCAAGTGTGTGAGGGAGTGAGAGAGATGAGAGAGATCAGTGAGAGCCAGAACAAGATTCTACTAATACAAATGTATCTGTGTGTGTGTGTGTGTGTGTTTAATCGAGCATCCACTTCTCCATTCTGAAAACTCTGAAGTTGTTTTCTGTGTCCAGTGCCTTTCTAAGTGCAGCAGTTAACGTTTTTTTTTTTTTTCTTTCCGCAAGCGCGTGTGTACACTTGGCAGCCGTGTGAGGGGATTTACTTATGTTGCACTCAGCATTTTTGGCAAACGGAGGACCTCTTGAGATGGACTGGTGAACTGGATGGAGTTGGGGAGGGGGTGTGTGTGTGTATGTGTGTGTGTGTGTGTCCCATATCACGAGTGGCACAGTGCCCTGGATTTTCAGAAACTCGAGAGCGTCGCCCTTTCAAGGCAGATACTGCTTAGTAGACCTGTATGTGTGTGTATGTGTGTGTGTGTGTGTGCAAGTGGCTTGTGGTGTGTTCTGAGTGAACAAACATTTAAGCAGGTCATGTGTTGCACTCCACTCTAGAGAAAACACCATTATCGCTACATTAGAAACATATGACCAGCGTCAAATTTAGCACATCAAAAAGTACTCTAAAATAAATCTGTCCTTTGAGGTTCAGTTGCTTTAACTCTGTATATTACACAGTCCAGATGCACTTAAGGACTAAATCTATTTTAGTTGCATTCTGAATTGAAGTTATTAGATCTCTTGTTCTTGTTCAGTCAAGCACTTTGTCAGTTTTTCATCCACAGGCCACTAAGAAGCAAAGGTGAATTATACGATGAATCGAGGTTTTCTCTCCACGAAGATCCAATCGGCGACAAATTATGCTCCTCGAGCTTGAGGTTCATCTGTCAGTATTTCAAAAATACAAATGATTTTTCTATCAGTAACATTTTTTTGAACAGCTTTACTCCACGATGGCTCATAACTTTAATTATTCCCTAATGTGCTTTACTCTAATTCTAGCAATCATTGTGTCATATTAGATGTCCATTTTGTCTGGTGGTTAAATATTTAATTTTAGGATCTGTACTGCTGGTGCACTGTGTGACTTTAGCCTCTGCAGTGTAGGGAATGATGGACTTATTAGTAGCTTCATGCATGAAGGAGGGCAAAGTAAAGAACAATGAGTGGTTACAGTACATGAGCAGGACTACAAACATGCATTAACACACATGGCAAAAAGGCTTTTTTTTCTTCCCTCTCCTCTTTCTCAGTGTTAGACTCTTGAAATCCTTGTGAAGCGGACCTTTGCAGGATAACCCCCCTCTCTCTCACACACACACACTCGCATCCACCTCCATGCTGTGAAATAACTTTTAGACCCCCAAGAGCACTCATCATTCTCTCTCTAGCTTTCTTTCTCCATCTCTCTCACTACCCAAACACACTTTTTTTTCTCTCTCTCTCTCTCTCTGTCTCTCTCCTCCCCGCTCTGTGGAATAGTCCAAACTACTCACGCACATGCCTCAGTAGACAAAACCACTTTAAAGCCAGACCGCCGTAACCGTCTGCACGTAACCTGCTGAATAAAGTGCTCCCATCCCCTGACATGTCTTCTTGATATTAGCCTGGCAATATGAGGCAGCGGCAATTTCTCCTCTACACTAGACGAGGTGATATTGAGTTGGGGAGAAGAGAGGAAACTGAGGAGGGAGTTGGTGGTGGTGGTGGTGGAGGAGGAGGAGGAGGAGGAGGAGGTGGTAGGGGTGCGGGGGGGGGGGTTAGTTGGAGATGAGAGAGAAGTGAAAGTGTGTGTGTGTGTATGAAACAGTAGGAACAAAATGTCATAAATCACACATGATCCTACACGGCGGAGACAAAGGGAGAAAGCATGAGAGGAGAGAGGGAAGATAGAAGAACTCCACATTATCTGCCGGGCAGACAGACAAACACGCCGCTACGGGTGACGGATTAGCATTAGCCCGACGCACTGTACCGGAATTTTCCAGTGGCTCACTGAGACCCCAAACAACCCCTAAAAAGGCTCTGAAATACTTACAATGGAATAAATCGCCCTTGACACCTTCTCTTTCTTCTCTTTGATTTTTATTTTTGTGCCCCTTTAAGAAGCTAACTCCCAAGGTGTGGCTTTAGAGACTACTTTGACTACTCGACTGCCCTGAATTCCCTCCTGGGATTCAAACTTGCAAACCTGAATAGCTTTGCCATACGCCTTGTCACTTGGAGCCAGCCCTTACCTGTTCCCTTATTTGAATTTATAAGAGAATTAACTCAAATGTAATAATCAGTATTTTTGCCATTTTGCTGTAAGCAACAATAAGCGAGAGGGAGTGCTGTACGGTGATTATTGGCACCGTTGGGCTGTGGTTGTGGGAACAAGGCCATCGAGTTTTTATTGCTATTGCTTCTCACCGCTTTAAACAACATTTACAACACTTTAAAAACCCTTTCAGACATTAAAACAAAGATACAAGCTTTAGGTTTTAATTAAATCATTTTATTTTGGCCCTCCTCCAGCAAAGTTTGCTCCCAATAGCTGTGCAATAAACATCTTAGCTTACTTAATTCCATTTGTAGTTCATTTATGACCTGTGCGCATTCATTTGAAGCTTCCACTCGCTGTGCAATTAAAAAATAAATCAATGGTGGCTGCGGTTTAGAGTGTGTGCACTAAATGGACTTCTGTCAGGGGTTCCAACTTGGCAGATGGTGGATGAATTCATTTACATGTCTCTCAGCCAATCACAATCCACTAACGAATGGATGTTAAGTCAAGAAACATGCAGGAGATATGTCATTGATCCATCTTTTTCTTCCACAGGTGTCCTCCATGGACTTCATGGCTATGAAGCGTTCACAGCTGTACGGCATGGCCAATAATCCCTACTCTGCTCCACAGCAGCCAGGGGGCGGACCTTACCCTCCTAGCCAGCCATACACTTCGCCTCCTCCACACAGATATCCAATGAGCATGCAGGGGAGGGGCCAAATGGGCATGGGCGGGATGCAGTATCCTCAACAGCAGGTATGTCAACAAACCAAAACACAGCATCTGTGTGTGTGTGTGTGTGTGTTATGTGTGTATGTACGTGCGAGTGTGTGTCTCAGAGTGATTCGTGAATGAGTCAGCTCCCTCTGCAGTGCCATTCCAGATATTGTAGCTGGTATTAGAAGCTGATATTGCGGTGGGACATTTGCCTCTCGTCATGAATGTTCTCCAGCGATTTTCCCCTGAAGGTTTGGTATGTTCAATTTGAGACGGTGCCTAAAATACCAGGCAGCACATCTCACACCCTGGCATGTGGTGGTGTCACTCCTGTTCATCACTCAGTTCCCCTCAGACTCCCACTGGAGCGGTTTGATGCTGTGTGTGTGTATTTGGTATGTGCGGTATGTGTGGTCGTTCTTTATGCTTGTTTGATGAAGCGCTTGTATGCTTGATTATGTATTTCTATATGTTTCCGTATGTGTGTCTGTGTGTGTGTGCATGTATTACCATCTTGCTTTTTGATTTTTTTTTTTGTACACGTCTCTGTTTGTGCCTGTGTATGTGTATGGGTGTGTGTGTGTGTGTGTACTGCAATGCTCTCTGCGTAGTAAACATAGACAGCACAGCCAACCCATGTCACAGTCTCTCTGTGCTACACAATAGGCCTGTGTTGAAGACAATGGTGCTTCTGTCTGCTTTATTGAGTCTTAAATAAATCCCATTTGGTCTTGAAGCATGTGTGTGTGTGTGAGAGAAAGAGGGAGAGATAGAGAGAAAGTTTGCATGTGTATTAATCTGTGTCTACTGTATATGTGTGTTTGTGTGCATGATGCGTGTGTCCCACATTTCTGGCAGACACGAACTTCGTCTGTGTGTGTGTGTGTGTGTGTGTGTGTGTGTGTGTGTGTGTGTGTGTTGATGACAGTGTAGTTCCATCAGTGTAGTTTGTAGTGAAACAGCAGTACTAAGCGCCACAGCGAGAGAGAGAGAGGGGAGCACAGTCTCCCCTGCTGTCACTGCCTGCTATATTTAGTCAGCCTGGCCTGTTGCTCTGGACTTGGATACCTCTCACTGGGGCGAGCGAGCTTCCACACATAGCAAGGCCACAGAGAGAGAGAGAGAGAGAGAAAGAGAGAGATGGAAAGAGGAGGGAAACACAGATGGACTGACAGACAGACTTCCTGTAATGTCTAAAAATATTACGTGCGTACATGCAGTAGCGGAGAAAATCAGTGTGTAAAGCTTGTGTATGTACGCGTATAGAGGCTCACACACACTCTTTCACATTATACAGTGACGACATAAGTTGTATCATCTAGAGGTAAACTAAGAAATGCGCAAATAATTAAAGGGACATGCCACTGATTTTACACATGAAGATTACTCATCATGGACAGTAAAGCCTGTGAAAAAAGTTTTGACTACTGTAGAGCCGGAGAAAATAACTAATGATTCATCAGAGTTATCTCAGATTGAGTTTGATATTTAAAATATTAAAGACTTTAAATATATTAAAAAATAAAGGGAAAGCCTGCGTTACATGCATGGGGTGTGCAGAAAAATTCGGTTGTTTACCAGTCAGTGGGGGTCCAATAAAAATGTCTGCGTGCAATACGTTTTGGATATTTTGGTTTTGTGGTGCGCAGGCAATGTGTGTTAATAATAGTGAAATAATAATAACAAATAATAATGATACGCTCAACCGCTAACGTACTCAAATATTCATTTTTGTCTCACTGTGACCAGCGAGACTTAATTTGAGACTTCATTACCCAAACTGCAGGTCTAAACCTCCTCTGACGCGCTCTGATGATGTCAACACACTCCCAAACTGAGCATTATGGAGCCTGCTCAGGGGGTTAGCGGTACGAAAGGCACACAGCTGGGAGCAAGCGGGGGAGTGTATGCTAAGACATGCTGTGCATAGAGAGTAATGCCAACGCATAATGACGTACAGTCACTCACACACAAAAATACATCCCTGGTACTGTTTAGTGATGAAATCCTCGGGCGTATTACATAGGGGAGGCTGAGCGTCAGGGTAGCAATCACAGCGTAGCGCTATGGAACGTAATTAGTTCAAATAGAATTAGTTGTTCACTCTGGCTATAGCCATGGGAACTGTGCTTCTAAAGTTTCTAATTATCTGGCTCTGGCTTTAAAAGCAGCACCACCGCATTGCCTATCTGTAACCGGTGAAATCTAGCTCACAGTAATGAGTTCGGAGGAGGTTTAATTCCACACTCTCAGATGAGGGTAATGAGCCTCACCTACAGAAACGCGGTCAGGGGTCTGATCAGGGAGAAACAGGGAGGGCTAGAAAAAAAAAGCCAATGCTCCAGATGTGTATGCTGTATATCGAGTCTTAAAGTGACTATTAATTACATTTCAAAAGATGCACCACACACAGTTAAGATAGGCATGATTGCAGCTGTGTCTGGAGGAGGAGAAATCAGCCACCCCGCCCTCTTTCTTAACCTCAGATGATGCAAAACCGTCCCAGGATCAGCTTGCAAAGAACAATCTCACCGTCTCGACTGGGGCTGCATCAGCAAGGAGGATTGTGGGTGATGTAAGACGCGGCACACACACACACACACACACACAATATCCCCCATGATGCATTGCGCTTCAGGGCTGAGACCTCAGCTTGTGACAACCAAACATGCTGGGATGTTGCCAGGCAACGTGACGTCTACAAAGATATACGTCTATCTCTGTGATTTCCCCGGGACTGAGCGAGTGTATGTGTGTTTGAGAGTGAGTGAGTGTGTGTAGGGAGTTTTAGCAGAGGAAGAAAAGGTCCTTTTTGTCTGCTTTTCATTATAATTAAATCCTGCTAAAATTGAGCCTCATTTCTCACAAATAAGAAGTCCACAGCTATATGTACATTTCATCCAGTGGAGGGATAAGATATGTGTAGGGACTCACGTTTGTCCTTTATGTAAGAACTAAACCTGGCATCAAAACTCATCTTTAACATCTTGGACATAGTGTACATTAGGTAGGTACTTACTGCACATTCACTCTAATAATTCAATTTTAACCTGATTAGAGCAGCAGTTAAACACCATAACCTGGTTCTGTAACTTGAGTGAACATAATAGTTCTAACTTTGCTATCAGAGCTTGATTCTTAAGCATTTTTTAAAAATTCTGTGGCACGTGTGCACCTAAAAATCATGTCAACCATTATTTTAATGTACTATTATTTATTTGTTTGCCAATGAAAATATACAGATATGTAAATATATAATCTCTATGCACATTCACATGCATGTATACAATCACACTTAGATCTACAGTACATATAGACACATATACAAGAGAGGTGGGAAGCTATAATTTATGTAAACACCTTGACTGAGCCGGTATCTTAATCAGGTTGTTCACAGTGGAAGGATTATTGGTGTACGTGTAAACGTATTCACTGTGTGTGTAACCTGGAGGCTACGGTTGACCCTTTACACCAGGTCGAGTCATCGTTTCTGGGGAACCTTTTTTACCTGTTCAGGCCCTCGAGCTTAATGTCTGGAGGTCTTTTTTTGTCTCTTCTACACACGTACAATTACATACATGCTTGCACAGACAGTAGACCTACGCACATCATCAACGTGATCGCACATGAACTCTCACACACGCTCCGACACATTCTTAACACAGCAGTTCACTAGCAATTAAATACTACGCTCGTGGCTCCTTTTTCCTTAATCCAGCCATAAGAGGCAAGCACAGACACCGATCTCGCCGTCGATGTCTTCTCCCACCAGCCTCTAGCAAATAAGCCTAGAACTTGCATTAGGTGTTGTTAGCATCATGCTGAGTCTGCATGCCTGCGTGTGAGAGACAGTTTTGTGTGTCAGAGAGGGGGAGAGACAGAGAGTGCGTGTGAAAGAGTGTAAGAGACTGTGTGTGGAATGAAGAGAGCCAGAACAAACATATCAGCAGAAGAAAAAAAAAAAAAAGAAGAAGAAGAGGAAGAGGAGGAAGTAGAAGAAGGAGGCGGGTGTCTCGGGGATGACAGGCCACATGAGAGGAGCGTCTGTTTGGGAAGTGGAATGAAGTTGAAAGCGGAAAAAAAAAAAACGCCGCCAATTCTGAGCGTAATTTCCTGTGATGTCAAAGTTGGCAGACAGAGAGGAAAAGGAATTTGAAGGAAACATTAGTGTTTGATGTGAAAAGAGGGGAGGGGTGATGGAGTGGGAGAAAGAGCAGGAGGAAAAAAAAAAAAAAGATATCTTGGGAAATGAAAGAGGGAGAGAGAGAGAGAAAAAGGAAGGAGTATGTGTGTGTGTGTGTGTGTGTGTGTGTGTAGGGGGTTGGATGTGTCAATGAGTCAGGCAGAAACCATTACCAGTGTTGGCTGTTTGTTCCTTACACACCGGGCCAACTTAATAGAAGCCAAGCATTTAAAGTTAAGTGGAAATGTGGCTGACCTGCTGCCTGTTCAGTCCATACAAACCACAACACCCGTTCACAAGCCCTCCGTCTCTGGCAGGTTTGTCTACCTTTTATCAAGTCCTACTCCTCTTAAAGACATCATGGGCAACAGCTGTGTATATTCCTAATTAATAAGCAGTATACTAAGATGGCTCTTCTTTGTTTATTCACTTTGTGTGTTTAATTTATAAAATGAAACAACATGTTTTACGGTGGTTTTCAGAGCAGCTGAAACTGCTAAAATGAAACCAGTGTGAAGCAGTTGACAACTAAGCATTTTATTGCTCGTAGAAAATAGTAATCCATAAGGACCAGTATGAATTATGATTTTTGGCTATTGCTTTCATATTTGCACTGCCCTCTATATCAGTGTTTTTTCTATTATAAACATCTTATCGTAAATAACTAAGGAATAAGCGTAAGCCTCTTGAGAAATGTTGTAAACATTAACTGGCAAGTTCTGATGTCCTGATTGAACTCTTAATTAGTGCTTTATTAAAAGCAGGTGTGCTGAAGTTCAGTTCAGTTTAACTTATAAACACACAGACAGTAACATCATCAACTGTGAGCCGTATATATACTGTATTTTGTCCTCAGGTGACTAATTAGAGAGATTGGGATCTAGACCAATCAGAACAGAGAACTTAAACATCTGTTTCACAGTTGTTTTGAGAAGCCCACGTGTTCTTTCTTGATAGTAAGCAGATTGTATTCTTCTATTGAATAACTGATAACAAAAAGAAAAGAGGTAGCAGAAGAGAGGAGGGGATGGGAGGAGAGTTGTTGAAGGGCTTGAGGGCTTAGTTCAGAAATGTGTCTTTAAAACTTTACCACGGCTCTTTTACTTTACTCTCCTCATCTTTACCATGAAGCTACTGTAGAAACTCCCTTTTTAAATTAAAGCTACTGTTCATGATCCAAATATAAACAAAGGGTAGTCCCACCACAGAATCCGTTATCACTCCCAGGTCTTTTAATACAAAGACCAAGTCTGAGGTGTTTTCTCATGGTGGAAAACATTCGGTTTCATACGCATGTGTTTGTAAACACAGGAAAAAAACTTTCATTATTAGTAGAGAAACAAACAAATTGCAGGTTTTTAAAAACTCTTCAACATTGTCTAAGAATATACCTGTAGTATATATGTTCAAATACTGATTGGACTTTTAATTTTCCATTAAAACCAAAAGCTGTAAAAATCCTTGTCTGTCCAAACATCATCTTGTCGGCTATCGACTTTAGGGAGTTAGATGGGTAATTTACGACATTGATTGAGCTTGGGCAGGGGGCTTCCTCACCGGTGGGGAGAGCGAGGGCCACTTGGAAGCACTTAGGGGCCCCGGGTGCTGGGGTTGTCTCTGGGGTTAATGCAGCCAGCGCTGCTGGCTCTGACGGATGGCTGGGAAGCCCCAATAAATCAGCCCCTCTGCCAGGAAAGATGGAGGGAGAGGAGGGGTGGAGGTACAAAGGGGACTACTCCAGCCTCGTCACGCCCCTCATTTTTTGAAAGGCTCTTGAAAACTCAGAGGCTCGCTGTTCAAAGTACACACCTCATCCCACACAACACACACTTCTATCCACACTATTTCCCTCACAACCTCAGACCTGCACTCCGTGTCAACACATGGGACCCTGGGCGTTTTCACCTCACATTTAAAGAAGACATTAGGGGAGAGAGAGAGAGAGAGAAGGTGGGGTTAGAAGAGGAGAGAGAAAAGGACTGAAAGAAAGGAGGACAATGATATGGAAAGGCTGATTAATTAAGGGTTCCTCTCTGGCTACAGAATAGATGAAGTTTCAGGATCAATTAATTAGCAAGCTAGCCTACGCATGTCAATGGCTCTAATAGCCTGCTCTCATTTGTAACTTTTATTACCCTGCTGCTGTGGAGTGGCTCTCAGCCAATCAGACGCCACGGGGAGACGATGCTACGTGGCCATTAACTGGAAAGGGGGGAGAAAACCCCTCCTATTTCACAGACTGTTTGAAGTGATGCTATCAATTATATCAATGCACATCGTGTATACACTAGACCTAACATACGGGAAGATAACAAAACACAGAGGGGACCTGTATTTTTTTTTGCCCACTCAGGACAGGAAGGGCATCCACTCTCACACTCTCATTTATAAAACTACATGGTGATATACAGCGGGGCCCGAAAGTCTGAGAACATGAATGGGAAAGTGGTCTCAGACTTTTGGACCCCACTATATATGATAGGACCCAGTGGATTATGAGTTTTCATGTGAAACCATTAGTTAAATTACAAACCCAGCTGTCTGCTCTGCCTTGCTGTTGCATTAGTCGTATGAGCTGCAAACTCCATCATTCTCACTCACTCAGGCAGGTGAATTGATGTTGGAATTTAATATAATTTAGTGTTGAATGCAGGCAAGCGGTGTAAAACGTCACAAACGGCATGTTTTTGAAAGATCCAGGCTCGGCGCTCTGTGTCTGCAGCGCTTCTGTCTATTGATAAGATAAAAGAGCAGCGAGATGAAAGAGAAGCGAAACGGAGGGAGCGAGGAAGAGAGAGGAAAGAAAGGGATGCTTTACGTCTTCGCCGAGTTACAAGGGGATTAGTCGCTGCTCTAATTGGCTCACCGAGAATTCATCTGAGTTTTCATCCAGATTACAGATAGATTCTTTTTTTTTTTTTTCTCTCTCTTTTTTTTTTTTTTACGCAGGTCAAGTCTGCTCCCGCATCTTAGTTTCTGGGCTTCATTTGTAGAAAAGGAGAAGTGAAGAGACGTGACACACCATCAACATTTGAAAACAGATCTGAGAAGGCTTTGGATTGGTACGATCAAGGTGTTACCCAGTGCTGTATATATTCCTCACATCCATCTAGTTGCTGTTAGATTAGTATGAAGAGAGAAGATGAAGTCAGAGCTCAGTTATATAGACTATCCAACTTCAAAGTCTGTCTAACATACAGTATTGACTTGAATATAGGTTGACTTGAATTTTAAGATCACCCTTCATTTTGCGATACTTGTTTTTGAAGATAAAAGTTAAAAACAGGCAGATAAATACAGTAAATATGAGTACATTCTTTTTTAAAAGAATTGAACAAACTTTATCCAACAAATATTTTAAATTCCATTTCACCATTTCAAGAAAATCCGGATTAATCAGTGGATTAGTATCAACCAAGTGTCATCTATAGTCTTGGAAGCTGTTGTGCAGTTACTTTCAGGTTTTTTTTCTGGAGAAAGAAATGAAGACAGAGAGCGAAAGAGTTGAATTTTTCAGTGTAAAACATCATCTTATATTCAGACCAATAGATACAGATTTATAGATCTTACAGGTCAAGATGATGCCATATCACAGATGAGATGATTGTGCTGTTGTTCAGTGATCGTACTGTTATCTCTTTAAACTCCATGCACATCGCAAATTCTACTCATGTCGGGTTACACGGCATTGAATAAATATCAATTATAAATATTTCACTTGAATCAGAAGTAACCCAAAGCTGCAGAAAAAGCTTGTAGAATATAGAGTTTTGCTCACGAGCACTTCAGCATCGATTCACGTCGCCTAGGTGATGACTCAGGAAAAGGCACGGTACAAAGACGTGTGAGGTGCTGATCCTTCCAAAGGTGTCATGGACAACATAAGCCTACCTGCCTGTAACCGTTTTACTCCATCATCCTCACATCGCCAACATCCCATTCATCTCTGACACGCTGTACAGTATCTGCACTGACCTGAAGCAACTTGACAATTCATCGTGTCAATGTCATTTAACACAGCGCCAGCCAACGAGAAAGACAGCCTCGCAGCAGGGGGATGTAAAATATGAGTAAAAATCTCCTGTGCTGATGTCAACCGCTAATGGTGAACAAGCATGTTTCAACTAGAAGCCTCCCCCTGCTACACCCCCCCCCACCCCCCCTCTCCCCTCCCCGTTCAGATGTAATTGACATGACTCCTACACAAGTTCGAGCCTGTCATCACAGCGTGAAAAAATGAGCCAATCCGCCATGTTCCAAAATGATTGATCTGAAAGATGTTTTAGGGCTATTTTGTGCTGAATTGTGATGTTTACACGTGTCACAAGCCTTCTTTCCCTCTTTGTAATTTAATAATGATCATTTTCTATCCGTCTACTTTTGATCCAGCATTAGGTGGCCTTTTTCCCACTAAGTTTTCTTTGTGAACACCATGTATAACGTTGACAAATTCCGTGTTAAGAAAAATCTCAGGTGATCATTGATCTATTTACCAGTCTTTCATACATTCTCTCTCTGGGAAAGCCTGCTAAAACTCCTTCAGTATCAGCAGCTGAAACCCTTTTCATCCCCTCCCTCCCTCCCTCCCTCCCTCCCTTCTCTCATTCAGATCCATTTTTGACCCCTCAATGAATCACATTTGCTTTTTTTTTTCTCTCCCTCTTTCTCAATTTCCCCTCTCTCTTCTGTCTGTCTTGGCCTCAGATTGGGGTCAGGAGTTTAGTAGGGGAAAAACATTTGGAGCCGGTGGCACGGGGCCCAGAGCCTCTCACACAAAAAAAAAAAAAATAAAATAAATAAATCGCTGTTCACACACACATTACAGAGAGCATTAACCTGCCCTGCTCTGCCTCTCCAAATGTCTCCATTATAGCTCTGCCTGGAAACACACAGCCACCGCTCATCGCAGCCAGCCGGCAATAAAACGCCTGAGATGAGCGGCCTCTTTGTTTTGTTTTTTTTTTTTTTTTTTTCTATTCTCCATCAATTGATGTGAGCAGAAACAGAGAATTAGAGAGAGGGAGAAATAAAGAAAGACAGACAGGGGGGCAGAGTGCAACATTTGGCAGTCTTCAGAAAGGGATCTGTGATGAAA
This sequence comes from Thunnus thynnus, assembly GCF_963924715.1. Classification (NCBI taxonomy): domain Eukaryota; kingdom Metazoa; phylum Chordata; class Actinopteri; order Scombriformes; family Scombridae; genus Thunnus; species Thunnus thynnus. Next base: position 20,117,931 of record NC_089532.1, on the reverse strand, counting down.
GTATAGAAAAACAGGCCCGTGTGTCTATCAGTCGATGGCTGCCGATGTGCTCGCTTTCACTTGCCATCAGTGCAATGTTGATGTTATCACCGGGTCGATAAGTCACCATCTTTGAATAGACAGGCTTGTGTTTTCATTTTGGGATAAAAACCTGCAGTATATGAAGTTGTGTGGGGGAAAAAAAAAAACTGGATCATAACACGCTTCACCAGCAAATTCAGCTGTTTTTCTTCGCTGCCTGCATGGGACTGCGTTACCTATATTTTTTCTATTAGGCTTCGGATTGATAACCTCTGCCTCATGTCCGTTAACAGCATGTAGGCTCAGGCTACTCTCATGCCACGACCGAGAGTCCTGTATATCACTCCTCCTGTCCCTCACTCTTTCTGCGCCGCTCTCATTCTCTCACTCCTCCAAGGGCAGCTCATTCCTTGAGGTGTCAAGGGCCTCCCGATGTATGAGGAGGGGGAGGAGCGAAAGAGAGATCAAAGAGAGGTATAGTGCGTCGAGAGCGCCGTCACCTTGGGGTAAGAGATTCGAGGACAATGACGAGTACGGTGATGCATCCCCTCTTCCTTTCCTCTTCTCCTTATGTTTAATCATGAGCCTGTTGATGCTGATCCTTCTCCTCAGATGCCTCGCATTTCATTAAGGGACTCACCTTCGCCTGCAGTTCACAAGCCAGCAACGGTGTTCCCATCTAGTTCTCTATACAAGAGATGAGTAGACGTGGTATTGGCTGCTGTATGAGCGACTGATCTTATCACCACACTGAGTTGAAGAAGCTGGTTGTGTTTGTTTTGTTCCTGAGTGTAATGATAACCTCTTGTCAGCTGTGTCAGTACAAAAAAAACTAATGTGTATGTTTACTTTATGTGTTGTAAAAAGTGAGAGAACGGATATTTCATATTACCAGCGACCCCAACAACGGCACACATGCCCTGTGTTATTACATCGGAACAATTGTCCCTTTTTTAGCTGTCATCAATGCAGTTGCAGCGTGTTGCTGCAAAGTGTCTGCAGGGTTTTTAACAGTAGTCCTATGGTTCAAACATCTTGATACATTAGAAAGCTTATTGAATGTAGTATGCAACACATTTTTTGATTCATTAACATGGTTTTATGGTGGTTAAATGGTTAAAAAGTTAATAAAAGAGACAACTCTTTAAGTACATCAATCCTCAAGCTGTCTGTTATATTCAAAGACTTATATATGTCATGATTACTATCAGAAAGGGTGAATGTACATACATGCTTACCTTGGCCTGGAAATGCGTGTGCGTGTGTGTCTTTGTCCACATTAGTTTCACAGTTATGGCTAAGAAAACAATAATTGACAATAAGTCACAGATAGTCACGATTGAATGCAATTTTCCCACAAAATTTATCTGATTTTTTTTTTTTTTTTTTCTTGTTCTGCTGAAAAACAGAACAACTTGAACAGATAGGTTATTCATGAATGAAAGCTTTGTCCTCAACAATGAAAACAAGGAACAATGAAAAATGTCCCTGTTGCATGATAATCATACATCATTGATTTCATCCAGTGAGCCTGGAAACGTTTCATCGGCAAGGAATGTAGGAATTAATCAGACATTGTAGTGGACGTTTATAGGATCCTTCAAATTAATTAAAAAAAAATGTAATTGTTGGTTTTGTGTCACTTTGTAAGTGTTTTTTTTTTTCTCTTTTTTTTTTTTTTTTTACAGGCAGAGATTGTAAGTTGTGATAGATCATACAGCAATAAGGAGCAGAGAAGGAGCAGGTCAACTAAAAAACATTATGGCTGGATCATTTTAAATTAAAAGGCTTCAATCACATATGGCAAATAAGCTCAAGAAGAAAAAAAAAGATGAGCCAACTGCCACAGCTGTCAGAGTTATTTTGATAGCGGTATACTTTTTTATTCTTTTGACTGACAGATCTGTCAACACTGCCATTTCTACCTTACTGTTTCCCTGCTGTGCTCCCTTGCTGAAATTTCCTTTGATTATCTGCCTTTAAGTTCGCTGTTATTTACTGAACTGCTAGAGTCTGAATGTGAAAATAATCTAGGTTTCATTTTTGCACTCTTATTTACAAATCTAAATAATGTAAATAATGTAATGTGTCCGGCTTTTGCATATTCACACCCATCCTTCCAGCAATGCTGCAATTAACCTTTGTCACTGTAACTCTATTTTAAAAGTGCAGTAGTCTGTCAGTAAGCATTTTAGAAGGTACAGTATGTAAGTCTACAGTTATATGCTGTCAACATCTTGGCCTCTCACTGCCCCTAAATCACCTTACATCCTTAATTGTCGCACCCAAAATGGCTAGAGGGATGTTGAAGAAGACTTATTGCTGCTTGCAAAAAATACAGAAGAGAAATGGCTGCCAACAGGACAAACACACCTAACTTAACTACAACAAGTTCTTGATCAATATCTGTCCTTGTATGATTAAATCAAAGCAGTAAGATAAAATTGATATATGTTCATCTCGGTGCCAAGTTGCTTAATGAAATTTGGAGGGGATTACATATAAAAAAATGTCAGTTTGAATCCGTTACACTGGTCGTTTAGTGTAATGTATGCTAATGTTAGCATTGCGGGTATATGGTCCCACCATCAGTTACTATGCAGAATATAAATATGTAGTGCAAACAGTGTTTTCTATCCTTCCTTATCATCAATGTGCCTTCCAGTCATTGCAGAGATACTGGATTATTTCTTGTTATTATTATTAACTGCCTGTTTGGTTGATTTACAGCTGTATAGTATATCAGGGGTGTCAAACCGTGTGCTATAGAGGGACAACAGCTATGTATTCTTTCATTCTAGCCAAAGATTACAACAGTGCTGTGTCCCACTTGTATACTACATACTAACTGGAAAAAAATAAAACTAATTTGCTGATGATGGTGTCAAAGGATACTGTGTACTATTATTACTGTATGTAGTATGGAAATGGGACACAGAACAGGTGATTTCAGTGATAAGCTATACTTTCTGATTGGAGACACACTAGACTTATGACTTGACATCACTGGTATGTTATAATTAAGTTAGGTGTAAATCTATCGGTATGTCCCTAAATCCATACTACTGTCACTGTCCTTTCATTCCTCTCTTTATTGTGTTATTTTCTTCTAGTCCCCTTTTCTCTCCACACCTGCCCTGCATCAGCCTCGTCAGCCCTGCCCTGCTCGCATCGTCCCCCCTCCCCACCCCCCCAGCCAATCAGCTCCTTGCCTGTTCTCCTGTCTAGTCACCTGTTCCCTATTCCCTCAGTAGTTCATTTTGTATTTAAGTCCTGTTGTTCAGTTCAGTCTTTGTCGGATCATCTGTTTTGTTGAGTTTTGTCTGTCTGTATTCCTGAGTCCTGTTTCCGGGTGCTGAAATAAATATTAATTCTTCATTTCCTGTTGTTTGCTGTTTCCTGCATTTGGTTCCACCTCCTCTGCTCCATGTAACTACATACTAATTTTATACGGTATGTACTAAATACTAATCTTTATATTAACTATTTTTTCTAGTCAGTATACAAGAAATCTAAACACTTGATACCAACAAGAATGATCCGACACGTACACTGTTGGACATCAATTGAACAGCAACTTAATAAAAACAAATAGTTCTCTCTGGAGCTGTCTCACAGCCTCCTGCAATGTATTTAAATGTTTTGCAGCTCTGAGTACCACCTCGATCTCCTCTGTGTATTGCATTGTGGGACAATAGTGCGCATCAACATCACACTGAATAATCAACCATTTTTTAGTATGCATACTTTTAAGGTTACTTAGATTTCTAATGTGAACACACTACATGCTCAAAACCTGCTTAGTATTATGCAGAATATAATTGGGACACAGCCAATGATTCTCATTTCTGGTCATCAGGACCATACTGCTGCTGCTCCATCCAACCAGCTCGTTAACGGTCATTAATTAATGACCTTCATCTGGTGTTCCAGTTGTCAATCTGTAGTACAGGACAAGTCTGTACAGTATGTACCTGTTTATTTTTCTCAGCCTCTCTATCCTGCCTCTATTTGTTCCTCAAATGATGTCAGTATAAAAGTAGCCTAATTTATGATCCACTTAAAAAATCTGACTCTTCACACTTTCTTCCTCTCTCTATTCTTCCTCATCACTATTTCACAGTATCCCCGTCTCTCCTCTAAGGCTCTTGCTTCCTCTGCTTCTCTTTTACACTTGTCTCGCCCCTTTTCTCTTCACATATCTCTCGGTCTACACCACCATCTTTATCTGTCTCTCTCTGTCTTTATCATGTGAGACATCGCTTTATCCATCCCTTTAAGTATCTCCGTCACTCTGTAACACCCTTCCTCTATCTCCCTCCTGCCTATCTCTCCATCTCTGTCTCTCTAAACATCTTTGTTTGCCATTGACTCGGTATCTCTTACCATGAATGTAGCATGCTTCTTTAATGTCGTTTCTCTTCTGTTTCTCTTTTTTTGTCAACTCATTTGACTTCCTGTTACTTATAACCCTTTCTATCTCTTTTTCTTTCTTTCAAGCTGGCACCTCTGTGGTTTGGAGTGGCCATCTAGCATGATAACTCGCTAATGTGGTGCCTGTGTATGTGCGCCTGTCATGCCTGTCAGTGTGTGTGTGCGTATGTGTGTGTGTGTGTTTAGGGTCAGTGGGCTGGCTCTGCTTAGCACTCTGGTTGGCTGAGCCCATCTGTCACTCAAAATGGGCGACCTGTATCGCCACTTTGACAGAATTATGAAAATTCCTGTCTATTGCTCATTGGCCCAATTGAATTACAAGCAGTGCCTTGTTCCGTGCAAGGCTTTTAAACGGCTGATTTGAGGAACACACACATGTGCGCGTACATACACACACACACACACACCCCACTGCCTTGGATTGGGGTTAGTATAGCCATTTATTTCCTCCATTTGCAGAGCAGGAAGATACTGTCTGCCTTTTCACACGGCTCTTGTTTTGATAGATTTTTGATTGAGTTCTTCTCAGTGTTTGTGTGTGTTTGTGTGTGTGTGTGTGTGTGTGTGTCTTTGTATCTTAATATGCCGCCAAGGCTTTTGTTTTCATCACACTGTTTCTGCAGTTTATGGTGAATTATTTGCTTCACAGGATGTCTATTCTGCGTCATTTCTCCCTACAGCACTTCACATCTGTTGTCATTTCATTAGACATTTATTTGACACTGTGTGCCTGCCAAGACACTCTGGATAAATCACACTGTTATTTTGTCTGCTTCCACACACCTGAGTGGAAGGAAAAGGTGGTCTTATTTTCTACTTCCAGCAGTTATTTTTATTGGTATAAGCAGCAGCACAGCAAGTCTGTTTATCACTGAACATTTTCTCAGTCAAAGAGAATCAGGTTTCAGTGAGCTGGTGTGTACTCAGTAGGTACAGTACATGCATACAGTCTGCCACAGTGATCAAACAGTAGCTGCATATGAATGACTCTTTCCTCCTTCCCAAAGCCACTGTGACAGGTTTACACTTGTTAGACCTTTAGTCTGCCTGCTGTCTCTGTACCTATTTGACTGGCGGTCTTTTTTTTTGTTTGTTTCTGTGTCTGTCTTTTCTGCTTACTTACCTGATTGCCTGTCATCAGTCAGAGTGAGTACACTAAAGATGGACATTCTTCAAGGGTCCCATGTGATAGCCGTTCATCACAAACTAGCTGGAGGCAGCTTGAAAAAGAGCTAGATGTGATCAATCCGGAGAAAATAAACTTAAATTCAGGACTACTGAATCACGTTTGACCAAAATAACAGCTACCTCATGTTGTACTGTAGAAGACGTATGTATCATTCTCCTATGAAAACGTACCTGCGGAGTTCTGCGTGTGCTAAATGTTCCTTGAACTGTTATCGGACAGTTTTTGCAGGAAGAGTAATGTTAAGTGATCTACTGTAGGCTGGTCATTATTTGTTATTAGCCACCCGCTGCCTCCCTCTGTCACCCATCAAGGGTCACCTCCCATGTTTTGAGGAGGTGTCTTATGTTCCGGTCCATTTCATGATCATGCACCAGCACCAAGTGCGCAAACAGATTCGATGTTGCATGCACTTGTACATATAGTAGTACATATGTATGGTAATGGAAAGGCGATGTTTTTGTTTGCATTTAAATGTATATTGATGCTGGGGGAGGAAGAGGGAGGTATATGGAAAAAGAACAGCCTGTAATCATAGACCTCCTCGGATCAGACGAGAAAGAGAAGTTAAAATCATCTTGTTGAACAATACTAATTATAATCTGTGAAAAAATAAAACTGTGTGCAGGGGAAATTTTCTCATCAGTGGCCCCAGATTGTAGCAAGAGTTACTGGATTTTGTGACCTTGAAAATTTAGGAAAGGGAATAATATAACATGACATTATACAATAAACTCTACACAATTATTTTTACCCATCCAGTCAGTCCTCATATCCTCATAGAAAGCAAAGAAAGACAACAAACATAACATTGGTGTGTTCAAGCTTTTTTTTGTTCCAGCACAGTTGCCGTGTCCCAGGTGTATTTTCACATATGAAATCTCAGCAAATGAAACCAGCAATTTTAAAGACAACAGAAACTAGTGTAGTTTATTATTTATTCATTAGCCTTTCATGCTTTGTAACACAGTTATTTATAGCACCAAGAAGATTTTTTTTTTTTTTTTGGAGGCACAAACCTAAAGAGCCATTCTCCTTTTTTGTGTGTTTTGTCTGAGTCTCTTGCCTACATCTATCTATTCCTCTGTCTATCCGTCACTGTCTGCCCATATCTGTCTGTCTGCCTGTCATTGTATTTGTCTGAGAAAGGAACCCACCCACGGTTGTCTGGTCTCGATCTCCATGGCGACCTAATCCTCACCAATCCCAGAACAGTAGTGTTCCAGTTGAGACCCACTGTGTTACACCAGCCTGCCATCACTGATCACTGGATAGAGTTGCTTCTGTTTTATCGGAGCAGCTTTGATCCACATCTAATGTTGTGTGTGTGTGTGTGTGTGAGAGAGAGAGAGAGAAAGAGAGAGCATTTGTTTGTCTTTCTTACTTTAACAAATCCCTACACACAGACAACTTGAATTCATGCGCATTCATTTGAGTGTGTTGGTATGTAAGTATATGTGTGTGTGTGTGTGTGTGCGTGTTGCCCTGGCTTGCAGTAATGAATCCAGTGGTGATGTTGGCATGAGCAGGGCCATGCTATTAACCTCTCTGCCAGCTAGACTGATCTCACCCCGTCTGTCTGTCTCATTGGCCTAATGACACACTCTCACACTCTGAGCATAACACACACACACACAAACCTGTCCTTTCTAATCAAATTTCCATTGAAGTGAAAACTATTCTACATCGTCCAATCATCTCTATTCAGAGCATCAAAAAGCTTCTGCCGGTATCGAGAGAAGATTTCTTTTTTTTTTTTTTTTTTTTTTTTTTTTACCACCCACTCAAAGAAAGTTACTCTTCAAAACTGTTTCAAATGTATTAATCTCCACTGGCCCTCTACGACCAGATCAGATTTCACTATATTTTACACCAGAGTAGACATCACTTTCAACAGGGCTTTTATGAGTGGGTTTTCTTGCTATTAACAGTCACAGTAAAAACTCTGGATGTGTGCTCTTTGCTTTTGATCTGACAAGGCCGTAGTGTAGTAACTACGTCATGCCGGAGTCCCCTATAACACAGTCATTCCAGATATAAATCACTCTCAGTTTGTGAGATTTTTTTCCTCTTTGCCAAAACTGCCAAAGAAGATTTAAAGGGGCATTTCAAAGTTTAACTCGGGGCGAAAGCAGGTGGACAAACTGAACTATGAGCTTTGCACGTGCCGCAAATGACAGCCTTAGTGCCATGTATAATGAGTTTGTGGCAGGGCTGTTGGCTGTCATCGCGAACGATGGAATAAAAAAAGCAACGTGACATGAAGGGGAAAAAAATATGACATGAAAAGTGCTGTCGTATTGCTTCACCAGCAGTCGTAAATGTTGTTTAATAGTCTGTCTAGTACTTGGCTTTTGTGTGCGTGCGTGTGTGTGTGTGTGTGTGTGTGTGTGTGTGTGAGTGTGTATGTGCGTGTCTGTGAGAAAACCCCAGCCTCCATAGGAAATCCTTGGAGGAGTGAGAAGCACCTGGCGCTGTCTGTAGTCATAACAAACGACAAGGAGGGATTAAGACTACATTTGTATTGGTGCCAGCTTGTTACACACACTCCCTGTTCACATTCTCTCTCATAACCACCGTGTAATGCAGCAACGGCACTTGGCGTGGCTTCGCCTTTCGAGTTAGTTTTTAACTGTACTGCTCTGGAATGCCCCGGCTCATCCATGTGTCCCTCATTAGGGTTACGACCTGGGACGGGCTTGCAGTAATATCCAACACACCTCATCCCATCTGTGAGCTGACCGAGACGGAGATAATGTAGAGAGGAGGATGCATTTGGCAAGCCAGAGGACATAAAGTTAGAGTTCTCCGCAGTGTGAGTTCATTAGGCAGAGGACTGCTGTGAGATGGGTGTCAGCCTGGTCTGAGCTAAATTAAGATGCTTTAGCTGAGGGACGATCAGATTAATTGGAAAATGGATAAAAGCTCGTTTGTGTAGGCCCATGTGGGTTGCTGTCGTTCATGTTTTTCTAAATCGTTCCAGAAGAATGGTGGGTTTTGAGGACTCTCTGACTTTTATGGGATTGACTGCTACAGTACGTCAACTGGCACCTGCTGTGATTGGCTACTAATTGCACCTGACAGCCTCTCTGCATTGCCTTTAACTGAAAATGAAAGTTTTGCTTCAACCTCAGCCTTGACCTTAATAGTCACCCCGTTAACCATTGTGTGATTGGTTGTTTCAGCAGGTGGCGCCGTATGGCCAGCAGGGGATGGGGGGCTATAGCCAGCAGCAGCAGCAGCAGCAACAGCAACAGCAGCAGCAGCAGCAGCAGCAGCAGCAGACGGGGCAGCAGGGAACCCCTCCGTATTTCAGCCCCCCTCAGCAGACCCCTCCAGGCCCAACCCAGCCCTACCTACAGCCACGACCACCGCCGCAACAGGTACCAACACACACGCTCATATACTCATCACACTCAGACCCAGACGCACACTGTGCTGTTTCCTGTGTGGAAAAAAAAACTGGCTTCAGCTGTAACCAATGCTGGAAATTAAATTTCTTATTAAGACCCCTTTACATGCCGTGAGCAAAAATGGAAATAATTAGCATAACTCAATATAGAAATATGAATAAATAAATCAGTTAGATATAGATATGCAGATGTCACTTATCAGACATAACATCAAGAATAAAATTTTGAATATCAGCAGGAAAGGTATCTCATTGAAATCTTTTCCAAGGATTGTATCTCAATATTCTTGTGGTGCTGACATTGGAGAGTGTATTTTAAGGGATAAACTGTGTGTGTGTGTGTTTGTGTGTGTAAACGATAGTGTGGTGTGCCTCTGGTCCAACATGCCTGGTCTACGGGTCGCATTATTCATGAGAGGTAATTTAGGTGAATCTCAACCTCTGTGTTTCTGGATATTTTCATGTTCTTCAAAGTCAAATTCGCTTTATTGGCATGAATGTCACAACACAAACACACACACACACACTTTACAGAAACAGGACATGTGAATGCAATACAAGCTCACAGGTTGGACAGTCATAGCGTATAAACACATACTGTACATTTCCTGTGCACACAAACCTGCCAGTGTAAACCCAATCCTCAGCACAACAAAGGGCCTGTTCCAAACATATGGATTGAGACTTGTCCTGCCAAGTTTCAGCCTGATGTTCTGTAGAAGTTTTCCATTGGGAAACTGGGTTCAAGCAGTTGTTTTTGAGTTGAGTGAAGGCTGCCCATGTGTTTCCCATCCACTCTGCAGCCAGAGAGATCTATCAGCCTGCGCTGAGTGACTCTGGCTAACAGCCCTGCCTGGACCAGAACAGAACAGAACAAAATGGAGCGGGAGAAAGAACAGAATGAGACGGGAGAGATTACAGCAGAAACTAGACAGGAAAGAATAGATCAGACAGGACAGGGAAGGTAAGGAGAAGACAGGATGAAGCCAAGTAGGACAAGACAGATGATTGAAGTAGGAATGCCCTGAGCCATTATGCTACATCTGTATCGCAGCTGATGAAAGCATGTTTTAATTCATCAATATAGCCTACACTAGTCTATATCCAAACTGTATGCACAGCATTGCAAAACAACTGCAGTTTGGAGCAGAGAAGTAAAGTAACAAAGTAGAATTACTCTCAAGTATTGTACTTAAGTACAGTCTTAAACTACTGCAACTATGTATTTCTATTCCTCTACTTCTCAGACTGAAAAGTTGTACTTCTTACTCCACTACATTTCATGTATTTGACATTTGTCGTTTACGGTCACTTTGCAGAAGAAAAAAAAAATCCAAACAATATAAGCAGTTCATAAAATATGGTGTATTGACATGGATTACCTAGATGCACTTCAACACTTACCTATACTGTTTCATTAAAGATTTCCACATTGACAGCTCACACATGCAGGATATAACTGTACAGAATATTACCTATAATGCAGCACAAATTAGTGCACCTGCCCAAAATGATTTCCTTCTGTAAAAAAAACTTTTTTGCAATCCTTTTCTCTAACAATTAAAGAAACATTCATGCAAGGAACAGAACCATGCCATATGGACAAATGCTTTTTTTGGCCCAGACAGTGTATTGGCCATTAGTAGTTCACAAATGTGAACAGACTTATTTAGCATCTGCATAAGTTGATGTCATTTGGCAGTGATGTAGTTGTGTCTGTGGAAGTAGTTATACTGTGATTTACTGAGATGTAGTTAAACCTTTCCTTTAGACAGCCTTGAATATTGAGCACAACAAGACAAACAGCCAAGCAAAAAGCCATTGTGAACACAAAAGCAGGTTGTCAAAAAAAGGAAATCGTTAGTCTTAGCATAGTAATTTTCATATTGAGTGAACATTTCAGCCAGCATGCCTTTTGTCTCACACAGAAAAAAAAAAAACACACACTCTTATTTCCTCACTTAACATGCTCACACACACAGACTCTGCAGCCTACTGAACAAACATTATTCACTCTAACTAGGAGAGGCTGAGATCCATGGCCAGGTTGACATTTTGTGACAGTAATGGTGTGTTTTCATCATCGCTGATGATGTGACGGCAATTGACCCACGATGACATTTATACACCAGGTAGTTCTGCCTGAGCATTTTGATTGGCCAAAGCCTTGTTTCACCTGTGTTGATTGGTCTCACACTGGTTGCTATGCCAACTGCTGTGGTGACCAGGGAGCCGGTTTCCTTCTGTTTGTCATTGTTATGCATGCACGCTACTTTAAGCGAAAATGTTTCAATCAGCACACATGCTTGTTAACTGCGCATAAAAGCCACAATACCTTCACTATCCTTTGCATCAACGTTGCATCCCGCTGTCCTTGCCTGTAATCAAGAAAGCCTTCCTATGTGTTAGAGCTTTATGCAGTAGCGTTTTATGTCCCAGCAACACAGCAGGCAATATGTTGACACCTCCCTGTTCCAGTGTACTCGCCATCAAAACTATAGATCCAACTAAGTCCAGTCTTTTCTACCGACTAACAAGCTCTCACCTCCTGTTCTTTTACATTACATTTTTACATTTTTGGCTCTCTATGGGAAATGAGCTTTGTCAGGAAACCCAGCTATGGACAGGTACAGTAGCAGCCTAATTCATGTGAAACATAACAGGGTTGATATAACATATACTATGTGTTAGTGGAGATGTAACAGGCTACTATTCCTTGAAACAGAGGTGGGTTTTTTGCATATATGTCAGTGCACTTTGCACTCAGCTACACCGTGTGACATATGCAAAATCCCGCTCCAAGCGCTGACTTTATTTCAACAGTTTATGTTCAAGTAATTGCCGAAATAAACGCAATATTGATCATTAAAAAACATGACATTTTACACATAACAAAAACAAGGCTGTGCATTGGCATTAAGACAAAGTTAATTGTCCATCGATTGAGTGAGAGAGAAATTTAGAGGAGAAATAATTCTAGAAAATACCAGAATAAATTTGAATAACAAAGAAAAAAGGTCTTTCTCTTTGATTTCGGATCCAAGAGTAAACATGCTTGGATATTGAACTTACGTAGTACACTTGGCCAAGATTACAAATAGAGGATTTGGTGTGCTTTCAGCTTAGTGCTGTATTACTTTCATTTTTCTTTTGTGAGTGAGTGTGCGTCTTTGTATCAGTTTTTTTTTTTGTGTGTGTGCGCGCGTGTGTGTGTGTGTGTCTGTGTGTACACTAATCAGCCGAGTGTGCTGCAGCAATTCTGAGCTGTGAAAAGGTCAAATGGTGACCTTTGTCTGTGATTCTGGGCTGAAATGAGACATGATGTGAGCCGCACGGAACGGATTACACGCACACACATACACACAATTGCAAGCACACGCCAGATTAGGATGTCATTGTGGTTTTGACCCCTGTTTTTTGACCCTGCATTACTCGGAGAAATCCAAGCTGAAAAGTTCTTTATTTTGTTCTTCCGGCTCTCTCCGCAGTTCCTTTCCCCCCACTCCACTCCCATTAACCCTAGCCAGAGGACATCCTCCAGTTGATGGAACCATTCCAGCTGCCTTTGACACAGAATTTGCTCTGCAACCGACCGCTATTAGCTGGTTTTGTAACAAATCGAAGTGAAAATGCCGTCTTTCTTTGAGTCTATTGCACTGCTGTGACCTCATCTGATTGCAAGCAGCAGAACAGGCTAAAAAGACATTTCTAAGACATTAAGGCTGATACGAAAAAATAAAAAAAACTATAATATCGCAACAGAGAAGAAGAAAAAAATAAATGCGCGTATTGTGCCGGTGGTTTTTGAGCACTGCGGGTTTTTGAGAACACTATATATTTTAAAATTGATGATTGTAAGTTGTAGTTCTCAGATATTCTTTAACTTAATTGATTGAGAAGACTTTTCGACCTCATACACTACCGGGTTTAATAGTTGTATTTGAACATGTCACTTTCCTCCAAATTCTCTCGACTCAAGCTCACTACTGTTGCTGTGTCAAATTGCTTTCCTGTATGTGGAAGCCATAGAATATGGGCCCCTTTCTCTGGAAATATATTTTCAACAGACCCTATAAATATCATGACCCTAATGTATTTGGTCTGATTGTTGGCTTCAGTTCCAAGCGTGAGACAAATCGCTTAAAAGGATAAAATTGGTGCCCTTTCATCCTCTTCCTGACCATATTACACTTGATGCATAACAGATGAAGTGCATGATATTTTGTTACTGTCTTAATACTTTCTACCTCATAAAAAAGCAAGAGAGAGCTGTAGTTTCAAGAATTTGCAGATTATTTTTTATGGCATGTTTGCTTTATTGGGTAGTATACAGTGGAGTGTGACAGGTTAGACTGAGGGGAGAGAGAAAAGGAGGTGAAACGCAACATTGGCCAGCTGCCAGACTTAAACTCATAACGTTGTCAGAACATGGTACCGGCTTTGATCAGCAATTCCATGGAGCACCCACTATTTAATTTTCCACCAAGAAACAGTGTGTTAAATTTATGTTTGTAGAGTAATTACATGTAACATAATAGAGCCCAGCCCTCTTTTAGTATTATATAAACTGTATGGTGAATATGCCACAGAGTGGTATTTGGTTGTGTAGTAGAGTTGTCGGGTTTTGACTCGTGGTCTTTGAAGAAGGAAGTCATTCCTTGTGACATTTACTCTCTGTAGTAAAACCCACCTTTCCACTCTCCTCTGTGAAACTGATCCCACCGCTTGTTTCCTCTATTGGCCTTAACTATTTCCTCTTCCTGTCCGAGAGTAGGCTCTTGGGAGCAGTGCTTTGGCACACGGGAGCTCTCAGCTGATTGGAGGAGACAAGCTCACTTTACAGGGACCTACATGGAAGGAAGCCGACTCATTGGTTTAGATGTAGCTTAGTTGGTGCTCATGAGCAGAATATTACATGTCCACCATGTGGTGCCCACTAAATAACTAGGATGAGCGTTATCAGGCTGGCAGGGCAAGCTTTTAATACTGTTGATGGTAACTGCTGCATGCATGTCTTCCACTCATACTGTAGCAAGCAGTGCTGCTTGACAGAGGGAAATGCTCAGAGCGCTGGAAGATTTTGCTGGGAAACTCTGGCAGGTTATTGCTGTCCTGTGTGAAAAACATGTATCTCCAAAATGTAAGCTAAGACACACAGCCCTTTTTTTAGCTTCAGCTAGTCCAGTGGTTTTTTAAAAATGTGTTTTTTTAAGATGCAGGGGCATCGTCTCAGTCCATAAAGGAGTATTTAGTCTTTTAGTCAAAATGAAAAATTCAAAACCACCTAATTTTAAGACGCATGGTTTTCACTGGACAGCGATGATACACAAATATTATACACAGAATATAACGGTCTGCATGTACAACAAACATTTCTCATGAAGGAAATTAATTTTAACAAAACAAGGTCTATTTAGTAGCTGCTCTGGAGCTTTTGATCATATTATATGATCGTCAGCTGATGGAGTTGCCCAGTTGTCATGAAATTGTAGATATTCAAATCTCAGGTTTCTGTACGCTTTAAGGACATTTTGTTAATGTCACTGAGGAAAGTTAAGATTGACAATTCATTCTTGATGTGAAAGCTAAAGGACAGCTTTTAAATGGACTTTGTGGTGAGAATGTTTTCCAAGGCCAGGAAGTAACTTTCAATCTCAAAATGAATTAAGTTTATTTATCCTTCCCATTCTGTATTCTAGTTGCTGTAAGTGTGAAATCACTTTCTTTGAGTCAATAATTCTTTGTCGTTCACTAGAGGTAACTGTATAAACCACGAGTTCTCACATACATCACCTGGGTCCTTACCCTTTCACTACTTCCAGTGTGTCATTTCCTTTTTCCTGTCTGTCACCCCTCCGGCCCCAAACGACTGCAGCAGCAGGCCCTTTCCCCCACCCTCCACCACCCCCGCTTTTAATCACACCAGGTTAATTAAAAGGCCGTGGAGCCTTTCTGCGGCCTGCCCCCCTGGCTTTATTACCCCCTCGCTGTATACTTGCTCTGCTGCCTCAATCACCATGCCTTTCCCTTCACGTGCACGCACGCACACACACACACACACACACACACACTCTCACACGGAAATTGGAGCTCACCTTGGTGAGGAGGAGGTGGGATGGAGGGGAGGTTGAGGGGACGAGACAGAGGAAATGAAAGGCAGGAAGGAGTGCGTGTGAAGAGAGAGAGTGAAAAGCATGTGGTGAAAGTAGAGGGAAAGATGTGTGTGTGTGTGTGTGTGTGTGCGGAGGGGGCACGGCGTGTGGGTGGGTGGGGCACCCAAAGTTCAATGTCATTAATTGGTCACCATTTGAATATTAAGTGAAGAACTCTGTTAATTAACGGGATAATAAAAGTGCTGTTGGCTGGAAGGGGGCGGACAGAAAGAGGGAGGGAGCGAGGGATGGAGGGAGGACAGGCTACGGAAATGGAGGGCATATGGCAAGAGAGAGAGAGAGAGAAGGAGCAGGAGAGGGAGAGAGAGGCTGGGCGCGGGGTGATAAGAGGGAGAGAGAGACGTCCGTGGGTAAAGGTCTGGCAGTGGTAATTTGCGGAGAGCCGCGTTAATTGTCATAACCTTTTAAATGGCAGAGTTTATCGGAGTCCTCTAAATGTCCCCGCGTATCGCCACGGCAACCCTAGGCCTGCCACACTCCGATTGGCTGCCGCTGACAAGCACTTAAGCTTGATGAGTTTTCAAGCAAAACCTAAACGATAAAATTAAAAAAAAAAATCATACATACATATATACATATATATATAGGTTTTGTGTATGTGTGTGTGTGTGTGTGTGTGTGTATGAAAGTGTGTCCGCATGTGTTTCAGACAATGTTTTTAATTTAGTGTGTTTCTTACCTCCACATTGACTGACACTCGCTAATTGCTCGACCAGAATCCGCCATTGTTTTTTTTTTCTTCTTTTTTCCCTTTTTTGATTTATGTTTGTTTTTGTACAACCCTGCTGCAATTCAAATGCAAATGAACGAGAACGGGAGAGGTGTTTTTGGAACGGTTAGGACAATCATAATGGCTCAGAAAAAAAGAGGGCCGGTAGTTAGCGGCACAGCACCCTAGGGGCCTCATTTAGCTGCCATTTGTTAGGAAATGCCGCTACATTTGTTCCTGGATACAGACTTCACAGACAGAGAGAAAAAGAAAAAACACCCCAAAAAAAAAAAAAAAAAATGTCACAGTCAAAGTCGAGCTCGCCAACACACCGCTATTGTTCCTCCGTGCTTTAGCAAAAGTCATGTGGGTGTACACCAGTTTGGGTGGATGTCCTCTTTAACTGTGAGCCAAAGCAATTGAAGTGAATGGGCGGATGGGGGTGGTGGTGACAGGGACTTGCAAAGAGTGTGTGAAGTGAAGATGGTACAAAGACTCGCTCTTATTTGATTAGCCTGTGTAGAGGAATGAGAATGAAAGCCCTGGCAACGGTATCTGCAGCTAACACTGTTAGCTACATCTGACATCATCCCTAAGGGAAGGCCTGCACACATACTGGTGTGTGTGTGTCTGTATGGATATGTGTTTGTCCATATCTTTCTATGTCTGCTTATGTGTTTGTCTGTGTGTGTGTGTGTCTGTCTGTTTATATTGGCAAGAATAAATACTTGTGTGTGTGTGTGTATACAAGCTGTGTGAGTGTATATGTGTGTCCTGTGTCAGAGCTCTGGTCCTCTCTTGTAGTCTCTTTGTGCTAAAGGTCAGGGGGATTGCTGAGATAGAATCCAATCTGAAGGACACGGCACTAGAACAGGCCCTGCTACAAATGGACCTATTAAGATAGGCTGGACACACACACACACACATGCAGACGACACACATACCGCTCACAGATATATAGGCATACACACACAGGCATCCTCACACACAAATATGCACATACAACAGCTATTTCCATTCTAATGGTCACCTTTCTCGTGATGATAATAATAGGCTATATCCTAGAATAAATGGCCATCATTTACATGTAGTCCAACCAGCACACTGTTTTAAAAAGCAGTCGCAGCAGATGAAAGTAGGTCTGCCCTATAATACACAGTATATACAGCATCTGAAATAATCAGAATGTAACCGCAATGTTTTCCTAAAATGGATCAAAAGTGTCAAGAACACACAAAAAGACAAGCATATCATAACCAAGTGTTGATTTGTCACATTTTTCAGAACAGTGTAGCACGCTCTCACTGCTGATTGTTGCTTCAATTATGGTTCAGTTGCTCTGATTGGTGTGAGCACATGTACATTTCTGCAAGTCTGAACCACCGTGCGTGTGTGTGTGTGTGTGTGTGTCTGTGTGTGAACGCGGGGTGTTGAATATGGATGTCCTGCCCCCATCACCACCACCACCACTGCCTCTCTCTGATGCGTAGAAGCTTTGTGTGCATGTGCTGGTGTTTTCTCTTTAAAAGCCGTTTTTTCTTGCAGCTTGGTGGCCTAATGAAAGTTAAAAACACGGCTTTCAACAGTAATTATTGGCAGAGAGCAGGGCATACACTTTTAACACACATAAATAAAGACAAAGAGATACTGCAGCTACGGCGCTGAGGAAAAACACTACCTCAGTTTTTTACTTCTGTAAGACCCTTCCATCACAACATCTTTTCCCAGTGACTGACACAGTGTGTGTGTGTGTGTGTGTGTGTCTAAGAAAGACAGAGTGTGTACATGCTTCTCAGGGTCTTGCCCAATGGACATCAGAGTGTCCCTGTCCTTGGGGAAATGGGGCAGTGGGAGGTGGCCAAATGCACTGGTTTTCATGCTCTGTGTGTGTGTGTGTGTGTATGGTTAAGGAGTGTGTGTGTGTGTGTGTGTGTATGGTTAAGAAGTGTGTGTGTGTGGGGGTGGGGGTGGGGGGGTTATGGGTCCCTCTCCTAAAGACACGCAATTAAGCTTAATTTTTAATGAATATTAATGGCATTAGCGTCAGATTTTGTGGAGATGTGCATCTGCCAAGGTGCAGGGGAAAAAGGGGGATGACTAATTCATTTGGTAGTCATGAGGATAGCAAGGGGAGACAGGGAGGGATTGAGGGAGAGAGGGGTGGAGGTGGTATTGATGAAGAAGAGGAGCAGGGTGGAGAAAGGGATGGAGGTGGGACGGAGAGGGTGATAGGAAAAAAAGAGGAAGAGTGATGGATGGAGACAAAGGGATTGGGATGAGGGATGTGAGAGGTGAGGAGAAAGCAAGAAAAATAACGGGAAGAGGGAAGAGGTGAGTGAGAGAGGTGGAAGGATGGAGAGCGAGGGAGCAGTCAGGAGAGCGGATGCTGAGGGACTGTTGGAGCAAAAAATATACGGACACATAACGAGGACAAAAGGGATGAAAAGCACAGAAAAGACAAAAAAAACAGTAAAGGTTTGCTCAATTGACTTTGTAAACTGGGAGCCAATCAGATTCAAGCAGGACACCTATTCTATCAGGGATGTGTGACAAAAACTCTGCACGCAAAGTTTATAAAAGCAAGACAGCCCAGAGCAGACAATAGCAGTGGAAAAAAGGATTAAAATGCAAGCATGTTAAATTAAAAAAAAATGCTGTATAGTGTGAAGTAACCCACATTTTTTTTTCCCTCACTGTTGAGAAAAAAAAAAAAGAGATCAAGACACATGTCAGCCAAAATCAGCTTAACTTAACGGCTGTGAATTTAGCTCTGGCTGCTTTCTGTTGTGTCAAGTGGTGGCATCAAATGTGCTTGCTTGCTGTCATGCTAGCTTCATTGCTTATTTTCAAAGACAGCCAATCAAACTCATACGAGCAAAAGCGAGGCAACATTTCACCTTGTTCCCTGCTTGAATATAGAGTTAGAAAGTGTGCAGTGCAACCAACCAAGAAAGCCTTAGAACAACCTTCTTAAATTAGGTGTGAGCTAAAAAAAAAAAAAAAAAAAAAAAAGACACTGTGTGTGATTGTTGGAATTGCTATTTGAGGCAGAATTCTGCTTTTCACCATTTTTAAAGCAGATTAAAGCAGAAGACTGAAATGCCAGACAGCTCCAGGAGGCGCTGTTCTGCAACACAATCTGACCTTTGACCTCTTCTGTGAGGAAATGAAAATTTCTCTTCTGGGATTAACAAAATCTAACATCATACTGACACAGCACGAAAGATCAAATCACCAGGTGGACTTTTGAAAGCGGGTACGTACGAGTTTCATATTCCAAACCATCGTCTGAGCGCAACATCGCCGCATTTCGGCTTTCCCGATGTTTCCCACTTACTGACAGACTCCCATTGTTGAGTGGCTGGGATTGACGTTGTACTGCATTATTGATTTACGTCTGCATAAAGCCTCTCCAGCTCTATATATTACACCACATTCAGCAGTCATCTATTCAATCAAATCTAATATTACACTGCCTCTCCACACAGCTGTCTAATAGCATTTAACTCACAGTTTGATTCCTGCATTCCCTCATGTACTTCAAACGCTTGCCTTCAATATCCTTCATTCGTTTCTACTATGCCAAGATGAAGTCTTTTGAAAAGCAAGGAGGATGAATGAGCGTGTCTCTGTGCGTGTGTGTGCGTATGTGATGTGTGTGTGTGTGTGTGGAGACAGGATTAGCTGTGGCCTTAGGCTTAAGGTATGGAGTGGAGTGTATTTTAGAAGCTTCTAAATTAGCTGGGAAATGGGATTTTGAGACAATGGACTGGAAAAAAACTCAAATGAAAGGATGCACTCGCAGCACTTCTTCATTTGCCTCTGATGTTCTCTTGCGCTCGCCTTTCCATTTTTTTTTATTTTATTTTTTACCGTTGTTCCTCTCTCTCTTCATCTTCTTTCTCTCTTTCTGCTCTCCTGCTTCTCTCTATCTCTTTTGCATCTCACCTTCTGTATTTCTCTCTCAGCCTCCTGCCCTCCCCCCCCCTCCCCGTCTCTGTTTCTATCTCACCCTCTCCGTCCATATTATAGTTGACAGTGATGATGTAAGAACGTGAGTGTAAACAGTAGTATGAGGCTAACCTCACTTTGACCCACTTAAAACAGAAATCCCCTCAAGTATGCACACACACACACACACACACACACACACACACACACTAACACAGACACACACTACAGACTCATATGCCTGAGTAAATATTGGACTTGGGTCAGCAGCCACTCCTCTGTTCTCAATTCACTGTGTGAGCAACTGTCTGTCTATGTGTGCATTTTTGTCTGCGAACTGAACTGTGCTCGTGTGTGTGTGTGTGTGTGTGTGTGTGTGTGTGTCCTCTCACTCCTCCACCTATTTTCAGAACACACACACACCTCCTCCTTCTCCCCCCTTCTCAGGCCTTTATTTACCTGTGGAGGTGTATTTGTATGTAAGCCGGGTTTCTGCTTCAAACGAAGCATTTCCGACCATGTAATAAAAACCTGACGTTTGGCGTGCATCCAGGCTCCCATTGATAAACATGGGGGTGGGGTAGGGGGGCGGGGAGGGGGGTGACTGTGTATACAAACACAGGGCTTGCCCAGGACCCTGACGAGGAAACTACCATGGCTTTGTTTTTAAAAATAGCACGGCCTTATGAGATGATATGTGATCCAGTGATTGAACCACATCTGGATGAACGGGGTTTTCCCTCTGGCTTTTAGATGTGGTAAGGGGGGGGGATGTTGGTGGTTTTTATATTTTAAGTTAGGATTAGAATAAAGAAGCTTTTGTGGTGTGATTATGGCTTGATGTTTCATTTATTTGGCTGACTGTTTTCATTGTGCTTATTATTTGCAGGCAAAAATGACATACGTAGTTAAGCTTTATTTATTCAGGAAGTCTAATTGAGATCAAGATCTCTTTTAAAAGAGAGACCTGAGAACAAATTATATACTTTATAAACAACATCACGATAAGACAATTCAGTCACACAAAGCAGTTATCACTCACAGACAAACTAATTAAAACAAAAATCAAAATATTATTCAAAATATCAGAAAGTGGAACTTTAAAGTTCCCTGCAGGAATGAGTATCTTCTAACTACTTATTTGCACAAAGTTAATCAAAATGATTAGTATGTACTTTTCTCACATCTTATATGTACTTCTTTTTTCTTCTTTTTGTTCACTTACTGCACTGTGAAGATTTGAACTGAAATTTAATAGCCTGATTCATAAATTTCCCATAATAATGACACGCATCTGTTTAAAAACAACGGGCCTCGTGCGAGAAGCACTCATACGCACAGATTCATTCTTAAGATGTACGTATGAGTGATTTAAGAACATTTGTGGCATTCATCTGTTTTCTTGTCCTTAGAATTTTCTCTTAGGCACGAACAAGATTTACGAGTAGTCTAGACCTGTCATACGTGTCAGGAATAAATCATCTCTGCCTTTCTTTATTGGGAAGAAACACTTGTTTTATTTACAATTATAATGCGCTAATGTGAATTAATTTGGAGTTTAAATGTGATACCTAAATGAACAAAAATTAAATATCACCAAAACAAACTTAAAGCAAAATTAATATTCTGTTTACCATATTTTCATCATCATGGCAGCCAATGAACTGAAATGTTTTTTAGATTTTATGATTTATTGGCATATTTTGACACAGCAACTTCTACATTTCAGTAGTCGTTGGAAACTTCTCTCACTCTGACAGCTGCCTCTGTGTCTCCCTGCAGGTCTCTGTCCAGTATCATCATGTGTTAGAGCTGACAGTCTAACATCACCTGTAGACTATAATATACTCCTCTAATATTTCTGTGACTGTCACATGACCGCTTCACATCACGGCCGCTTTGCTTTAGAAAGACATATTTTAGCATCTAACTTTAAATGAAAGCATTCCCTCTTTATTTCTGTCACAGTGCAGAGCTGTTCTGATGACATGTTAGCTGGATTCATATTTTCCATTTGTTTTGGGTCTCCTACTACTGACACTTCTAATTTTTGTCTAATGATTTCTGAAAGCAGGACATGAAGTTGTGCAGTGTTTTTACTCTTTGAGAACATTTTGTGAATGAAACTCGCCCACAAACAGAGCAGAACACAGAGCCTTATATGGCAATTTTATGGGCGTGGATTATGCTAATGATCACATCTGATGAACATGTACTTTTTTATGAACAGGTGGCTTTCATCAGGCTGAAACGAGCGATTTACAACATGTTCAGGCAGTTAAGAGAGTTTGTTGAATCCAACTTGGAACAGTCGTACCAGCAAATGTAAGAGAGTTTTAGGATAAAAATATGAAAATGTTCTTGCAGGAGGCCTATTGATCATAAAAACACATCATTAAATGTGTGTTGTAAAATTTTAAACTTACAGTTACCTACAGAAAAACTCTATACATTGGATACAAGACTTTTATTGTCATCCTGCCACAGTTATATTTATACTTTTCAGTTCAATGCTACATATAGATATATATATATTTGGCTAATATACTACAATACAGAAATACAGAACATACATAAGTTCAGTTGTGCAAGTGGATCAGATGATCCAGTAATTGTAAATTGACTGCTATGTTGCATTAATGCATTTGGATGTGTATGGGACAGAGAGTACTGTTACTTCATAGTGTAACAGTAGAATTTTGATCCATCGATAACATCACACATTTCAGAACAATCAACTGTTTTTCTCTATATATATATATATCATGTTTTTCTCCCTGTGTCAATCATAAATATGTCAGACTGTGCAAGCAAGACACCAACAAAATGCAAAATTTGCAAAAGATTTTATATGTTGCTGACATGCCCCTTTTTCTCCTTTAACTAAGAAAACTAAAAGCACGATTAATTAATGCTAAGTTAATTGAAAGACCTTTTAGCAGAGGGCTCAGTGACAAAAAGTAATAATCCATATTGGAACATATGAAACAGATAAACATATGAAGACACACCAGATTTAGGAGAATTGCACCAGCATTGCCACAAGCTACGTGTTTTAGGAGTTCACTTGATGCTAAAAATGGTACTTTGAGTAACTGTGTTCCAAATACCTATTTAGAAAACATTTAACACCTTAACTGGCATTTTATGTAACATGTATATATTGTATTTAAAAGTAAGATATTTAAAATGTGCTGTATTTTTAGAAATTACTGCTTCAGCGATTTAATTGGCTGATAATTGAAATGTGGATTTGAAGGAACTACTCTAGGGCATTTAAGGTCATTACATTGACTTTTCTTAATAATGGATGAATGAATACATTAACTTTTTGTCTGTGTGTGTGTGTGTGTGTGTGTGTGTGTCTGTGTGTGTGTCTGTGTGTGTGTGTGTGTGTGTGCAGCTGTTGAAGCAGCATGCAAACTGTGTGTGCAGAGTAACTTTGCAGGTATATTCTTAAGAAATTAACTTTAGTAAGTACCAAATTTATATCATTCAGCTCTGATGCACACATTATGACACATTTAATGCTCTTATAATAGATACATTTCACATGATACATTTCTTGCTGTGAAGGATAATCTTCAGCTATAAAAAATTATATCACCTGGCTGACAGTAATATTGCCCACCTTCTACAGTATAAGCACACAACAGATAAGAAATCAAACTCTGTGGGGGGAAAATTGATTTTGAAAGTAAAAATGTGAAGACTCCCGGTTTGTGTGTGCATAAATGTGTGGCTGTGCGTGTACGTATGTTGTGTATGGTCTGCAAGCACTCGTGTGTGATCTCTCGCCACGTCTCGCCGATCAGTTATCACTAATCCTTCCACTCAGAGCTCTTTTACAAGTTGCCATTGTGCTGCCGATGCTTAACATGATGGAGGAACAACCTCCGTGGTGAATGAAAAGAAGAGGGAGAGGGAAGGAGGGAGAGATACAGAGGGAGGGAGAGGGAGAGGGCAACACCTCCGACAATGGGGAGAAAATTGGTTTACACTAGATAGGCTTGTGATTACAGAGGGAAAGAAAATGACTTAGATTGAACAATAGGACTGAGTGTGTGTGTTGGTGTGTGTTTGCATGTGTGTGTATGTTTCAAGGATTAGTGGATGGTTAGGCTGGGATTTAGTTGAAATGAATTGGCTGGTATGGTGTGCTGATGGGTGCGTGTTTGGATGTTTTTCAGTCTACATGTACTGTATCAGAGTGTGTGTATTTCCTTGTGCAATGTGGCTCTTTGTGTTGTGACTTGATCTAAGTGGGAATCAGAGTGTTTATTACAGCGCCGCAAACCTGAGACACACTCAACAGTCCAACTCATTCCCTCATCTCTCTCACTCACATTTAGAACCTTTTCATCGTAATGCAAGAGTGTTGTTGAGACAATATGATAATAATGTTTTGCAGAAAAAGTAATTAAAAAAAATCTGAGCATTTGTGCCAGTGTCAAATGTCAGCATGTTTACTGTTTTTGTACAAATACATAAAAGCATTTCTTTTAGCAAGGAGCCTTCAAATTGGTAGAGTTGTAACAAATGTGTCCTTGAGGCCGGGTCTTTTACAGCTGAACCATGAACTAAATGTTCTTAACATATTCAGGGACAGAGCGCACTGTATCAACACTGTTTTGAATTTACCTCAAGCACTTTGACTGCATTATAGGCTGTAATTTTTTTAATTTATAAAATAATATATATTTGTGATGTCCCAATTTAGACTTCACTTTTAAGGCTCTAAAATATTGGTAATATACATATTTACATATTGTATATATATATAGGATTTTAATGTTTTTCATTTACTTATGTATTAGAGGAGTCTGTGAAATAGATCTGTTTTGCTGATCATAGATTCAAGTAGCAATCTTTCTCTTTCTTTCAAGGAGGCCCAGCAAGAGAGCTACAGCACCAGGGGTCCAGCCCAAGGGAATTCTGGGAAGGCCAACAATGAGGATGGTGTCTCCCAGGACCGCCCCTCCAGTCTGCCGGTGAGTTAGTGACAGTTCTGTCCACCAATGAGTTAAATGCTAAATGTGACACAAACAGTTAAATACACCATTGTACATTAGGGAAACTTTTTATATCACAGCTTGAAAATGCTTTCTGTGTGTGTGTGTGTGTGTGTGTGTGTGTGTGTGTGTGTGTGTGTGTGTGTGTGTGCGTGTGTGCGTGCGTGCGTGCGTGCGTGCGTGCGTGCGTGCGTGCGTGCGTGCGTGCGTGCGTGTGTTTGTGTGTGAGAGACAGACATAAAAACACAGCTTTAGGCCTCAAAGAAACATTTGCCTCCTTGTCTTCCTCCACTTCCTGTACTTCCAGCATGGTGTCTGATGCTCAGTTTTAAGCTTTTCTGTCCAATCAAATGCCTCCATCCGTCCTTTCTATCTCATGTCCCAGGGGAAACATGGATTTGACTGCTTACTTCATAGCTTATGTCTGTGTTTTGACTGGCATCCATACCGAAAAAAGGCCACATGCATCAGCTCCGTGGTCAAAGCATCATGCACTCACTTACACATACACCCACACGAACAGAAAAACATATGCGTGGACACACACATTCTTGCAAACCCACCCGCACTGCCTCTTGGCATTTGGGCGAGCTAAAAATCGTTAAGCAGGTTGACTGGAGGAGTAATTGAGAAGAAATGGTGAGAACAGGCTGATCTGAGAGGGGGGAGAGAAAGATGTGGGCTGCTTCAGTTTTTTGGCTAAACTAATCGGTTTTTACTCTCTATCATTTCTCCCCTTACAGCTCCTCAGCACTTTCAAGAATAGAATAAATAGACATTTGCAAATGGCCGCAAATATTGGCACTCCTTGAGGTGTGTGCCGTTTAATTTACCAGACACTTTGGAACAGGAGTGGAGGAATGAACTGCGAGAAAAGCTAAATTAAAGTGTACAAACTCTTAAAAGGGACCTATTATGTTCATTTCCAGCTTTATATTTTTATTCTAGGACTCCACTAGAGTAGCTTTGCATGATTCTCAGTTCAAAAAACTCCTTATTTATCTTATACTAGCCCGTTATGCAGTCCCTCAGTTCAACCTCTGTCTCTAACAGGCAGTCTTAGCTCCTGTCTCTTTAAGGCCCCCCTCCTAATGAGCCTACTCTGTTCTGATTGGCCAGCTTTCCGGTAGCCTGCCGAGGTGCAGCAGTATCAGTATCGTGTTAAGTTACCACCGTTGCAAACCCAACATTTCCTGCTTTACTGCTTCATATTAAAAGCTTTTAATGACTAAATAACAGGAGAATTTTATTGTGAAGAATTTACAGGAAATTAAACGTGCTCATCACTGAATTAGCAGAGCTTCGTTAGCATCTCTAAAAACCAAACAACAACATCTAGAGATATTTGGAGCTCTTTGTTCAGCGGATCAGTTAATAATACAGGGAGGAATAGTACAAGCAGAAATAGCCACAGTGGTGATGATGTTTGATGAAGAGTTGCAGGTAAACAACAGGTAAACAACTTATTTTACTTTGCCGTGCTGTGTAATGAAAAAACACTCACAGCATGCCAGCTCAACTCGAGTCATGGCTCAGTGTGACTACCCCCAAAACAATGGAAAAATGTCAATGTTAGCGGAGCAGAGCAGTGAACTCGTGTGCTGAGCATGGAGCAAATGACCATATAAAGAAATCTGTCACGAGCCAACATCGGCTCGGGCTGAAAGTAGAAAAAACTGTGGAAAACCGAGCATTCAGAGCAGTCCGAAGCTTGAGCTTTTTGCTCACAGGGATTACTTCTACATATATTTACCTCATAATTTGACACTTTTCCCACGTTTAACATGAACATCCGACGTTGTGACATTACATATATGACTGAATAGGTCATTATATATATGGCGTAATAGGTCCCCTTTAATGAATTGATGATATTTTTCATATACTGATACATTTCTAGTCTGTGTTCATTGGTTGTCCTCTGTCTTTCAACACACACTGATGTTTGACTTTGCTTTGTTTCAAATCAGCTGCTGTGTGTCAGTTTTCTAAGTGATTCCTATAACTTCACTTCCTCATACACACATACACACAGTCACACTCACACATCCTCTCCTTCTCTGTTCTTTCCTCTGTAACATACTAATAGTATGTCATCTGCTTTATCTTGGTATTTCTCCTTTTTCTTTCACTTTTATTCTCCCATACTCTTTATCCCCTCAACCCCCCCTTCCCTTTTCCTCTCTGTCTTTTTCTCTAAAGTAGCATCATGAAAGCTTTTTTCCCCCTCGTGCTATAATGAGAAATGGCCTTGATGTATCAGTGTGTGAATCCAGAGCGAGAGAGCAAGGCGAGGCGAGGAGCCACTGCAGTCGCGGGGGCCGATCTATTTGAACCACCGCCACTATCACCCCATATTCCCTCACCACTTTAATCCTGGCGTTTTACCCCTTGGGTTCTCCGTGTGTTTTCACATCCCATCCAAAGCGCATGGCTTGCCGCGATCCTAATCGGCGGCAAGTTTTGATGAGAGAGAGACACAGAGGGAGAGATGGATAGATAGAAAGAGAGAAGGAGAGAGAAATTGCTCTGCGTTTGCCAGGCTCTTCCAGCAAGCTGTCACGCCAGAGATGTAACCGTTTTTTTTTCTCCCCCCTCTCTCTTTCTCACTCTCTCGCCGGCGTTTGATGTCAGATCTAAAGCTGCTGTCATCTTTTTTTTTTCTTTCTCTCTGTCAGGAGGGAGGGAGTGCGGGTCGGCAAAGTGTCATGTTGTTGTTTTGGGACGAGTCTGCTGTGTGATGTGGCGGGATTTTTGAAGGGAGACCAAAGGGAAAAGTGCTTTAGTAACTTATCACAAATGCAAGTCACAGTGCCCCTTGGGTCTTTTAAAATGTAATGTATCAGAGGTACAGCATGCCTTGTATTCCATATCATTATACAGTATTTCTATTGTGAACACTGCTGTTAAAATAAAATCACTAAAATACTTCAGTTGGAATAAGACAAAGTAAGTGCCCACCATTAGCTTTTCAGTGTAGCATAGTTGTTGGTGTCAGCCATCTATACTTCATGTTACATGCTTAAGCTAGGGCTGCATGATCCTGGTCAATGTCTTCAATGAAATTACTGCAATCCATATTGTCTTCATCCAAACATGACAATGATTCCATAGTTTAGCTAGATCATAAATCCAGCATGGCTTCAAAATGATTTTTTTTTTCAATTTCTGCCTTGACTTCTGCTTGACACTTAAATTAGGTGGAACAACATAAACAAAGCAGTTGCAGGAAAGCATTGAGTAGCGTTTGTTTACCAAAGCATTAATCTTTTGTTTCACGGTGGTGACCAGAGCCATATCTTTGGTTAACTTAGGTAAAACATTACCTCTGTAGTCTTTTAATGTTCTGCAAGTAGTTGTATGAATTTACTTTTGAAAAGTAGCACAGGCAATATTGACTGTCATCATCATCTTTGAAAGCAGTTCCACACAGCTATTTTACAGTACAAGCACAGCGTTTATAGATATATTTGTTCTTCCTAACCATTGCTGGGGCAGTGGATTTTCCCGCTGATACAAACATTGCAGAATTATTGTCACATAAAAATCTAATCGCATAGAGCCTTGAATCAAGATCAAGATTGTGTATTTTGATTGATTGTGCAGCCCTAGTTTAAGCCTTGCATTAGTGTTGATTTTTGTTGCTTTTCTGTCACAGTGCTCTTCATGAATGAATCAATGATTGAACGGTGTTTTCATTGTATACCTTTGAGTTTTAACATTTTGTCATTTCTTATCTGTTCAAAGAAGCCTTGCTTCTTCTCGTCAGCAGTCTGCATTTACTTTAATGTTTACCAGCATCTTTTTCAGGGTATCATTTTTAAAATGACATCAGCATTCACCACCTGGTTTTCAGTACAGGGTTAGCATTAACACCACAGTATTCCTCTTACAACGTTTTCAGCCTCTTCAGATTTGCACTGGTCTAGCTGAGCCTGTTCCTCCAGTTCTACACAATAGTGAAGTCAGGAGTTAGAGCAAAGATCTTCTATTGAGAAGCTGAACCACTCAATAGCGAAACATTTTTGGAAAAAGTTGGCAGCAGCCTCCATCTATTTTCTCCCTCTTGCTGTTGCATGTTACAGTCAAATACATAACAACCATCACCAGTACTGGTTTGCTATTGGTTTGCATGTAAAAGTAAATTTAGATACTATTTGCATCTGTAACAGAAGGGCATAACTTTTGACATAACCTTTCCATCCTCTGTTCATTCACCACATGTAATACCTGAAATATCATTGAATAGATTGTGTGAAAACTTGAAGGAATGAGTTGTGCCATTTTTGAAAGTACCCTGATTTCCACAGGGGAGATGCGTCAATTATAGGTCAGCAAAAGGTGACATGTTGGTTACAGACGGAGTGTTACAGAGCTGGACTGCATGACTGCCACAGGATGACATGTTGACTGCTGCCTTGTTATTCCCTGCTGCGTGTGGCAGTGATGTTTCTGGTACGTGGAAATAGAATAGGAGTGAGAGCTCTGTGTTTTTCTCCTCTCTGTAGCCCCCTCAGCTCTTTGCATCTTTTGCCTAACGTCGCTAAGCCGAGCCAGTTCTTCCAGGTTCACAGTGAGGTGAGGAGCCAGGGCTTTCATACCCACCGGCACCCCCCCTCCCCAACATAGCCGCCACCCCCGTTCCAGTCACTACATGTTCCCTGCTCTCCGGCGCTCCCCTGACAGCCTGCCAAGCTGCCGCACAGCCTCCCATCCTCTGGGACATGGGAGAGGATGGCCAGCCATGTGGAAAGACAGAGAGAGAGCTGGGGGTGGGAGGGTGAGGTGAGGAGAGGGGCGGAGGGAGGAGGGGGGGGGGGAGGTGGGGGGTGGAAGAACAGGATGAGAAAGAGAATGAGTAAGAGAGAGAGAGAGAGGGAGAGAGAGAGAAAGAGAGAGAGAGGGCGTGAAGCGGTGAAGTGAAACGTGGTTATCTTTTTGTCACTTGTTCAGGGTGAGGGATGTTGAATTCAGGCTATGGGGTTCCGGCAGCGGCATGTTATTCACACTAACACACATACACACAGACACACACACACACACACACGCACACTAACATGGACAAAAATATTCTTGTATGTCTTTCAGTGCTCATTTGCCCCTCCTTGACTTATTTTCCATCAGACAAAAGGGAAAATTCAGAAACACTATCTCTCCCTCGCTGTCTATTCGCTCTCACTCCTGTCCACCTTGCCCTCCTCTGTTTTTCTGAGTGTTAGGTCATGAATGATTGACAGGGCACAGCTGGAGAGGCCTGCTCCCCTCCCTTCTCCCTCACTACAACCACACACTCACACACACACGGACCACTTTGCTCGCAAACACACGGTCATGCGCGCTTTGATACACATTCTGTCCTCTGCGTGCCGTTTTCACACACCGAGTGTGTGCGTGTGCTCTATCAGAGCATGTCAGTCAGGCTGCCTATACAGTATGTGCTCTCACTCTGGCTCTCTCCACTGCTGTGTTTTATTTTAGAGTCCCCAGGCAGGCAGACAGGCCAGCAGGCAGCACAGAGTAATAAGTAAATCATCCAGCAGGGTTAGATTCAGCCTCCACATTAGTGCACACAAGGGGGGAGGAGAGGAGAGCAGAAAAGGAGGCAGAGGGAGTCAAGAAACCAAAGAAAATGCAGGGGAGATGAAGAGGG